>NC_069711.1:2182500-2307500 GCF_027358585.1 Pangasianodon hypophthalmus | reverse complement strand
AATTAATTGTGGGGGGAAAAACTACCCACATGACCTAAATGTAAAAAAAAACAACCAAAAAAAAAAACGCGTGAACATTTCAATATAAATTTGTTGTAAAAAAAAATAAGATGTGAAAAAAATATAAACACGTCTTACATGTGAGCACATGAACATGAATGAATAATGTAAGAAAATCAGAGGTTGAAAAATAAAAATACACTACATGTGAAAAATGAACTTGTGACTGTATATTAATAATGTTTAAAAAAATGTGGAAAAAATAAAACACATGCTGTATGTGGGAAAAAATAATTAAATTATAGGGGGAAAATCACATGGAATAAAAATATTGCCAAAATAAATTAACTGTGAAAAAATTCATGATGAAATGCGAAAAAAAATCTTAAAATAAATAAATAAAAACACACACAGGCCCTGTGTGTATAATAAGGTGAAAAAAATTCATCATGGAAAAAAACAAGTTTTAAGATAATTAAAATGATCATGTGAAAAAATTACATGTGAAAAAATATTTTTAAAAAGAAAGTTTAAACATCTTAAACATTAAAACAAATTAAAATTAAAACAAACAAATTTACACACTGAAAAACGAACATAACTTGAAAATAATTACATATAAACAAACAAATAAAAATACATGTGTAATAAGAATGCAAAAATAAAATAATCATGAAACAAAAATCACGTGGGGAAAAAAACAGTATGAATATAAATTAATTATGGAAAAAAAACGTGGAAAAATTCAAATATATGAAAAATAACATGTGAAAATAAATGAATGGTGAAAGAAATACAAATACATGCCCCACAAGTGAAAAAAAAACTGAAAATAAATTAATCATGATAAAAAAATTACATGACAAAAAAAAAAAAAAAAAAAAAAAAATGCCCTAAATGTGAAAAAAGAGCATGTGAAAATAAATGAATAATGTGGTAAAATCACATGAAATAACGTGAAAATAAAACAATTTTGAGGGAAAAAAAAGGGTGCAGAAAAGTATTTAGAATAATGCACTAAATTAATCATGAAAAAAATTTGAATTGTGAAAACGTCCACAAAAAAAAAAAAAAAAAAAAAAAGACGGGAAAAAAATGATAAATTATTAATCATGAAAATTAACAAGAAAAACAACTACAGCACAAGAGAAATGGGAAAAATGCAGATGTGAAGTGTTTAAAAAACTGTGTGTGTGTGTGTGTGTGTGTGTGTGTGTGTGTGTGTGCTGATTTAACCTAACTCCTCTCCTCGTGCACAGTTTCAGGATGTTTGCTGAGCAAGCACTAGCTTCAGACTCAGTCAGCAAATAATAAACAGTCATTTAGCTTCCGAATACTGCTCCTTTAATCTCTCTCTCTCTCTCTCTCTCTCTCTTTCTCTCTCTCTCACACACACACACACACACACACACACACACACACACACACTACAGCCACGTGTTAGAGCAGGGCGTGTCCGTATCCCACCGGTGAATGAACCCTGTGAGATGAATCCTCAAGGCTGAAGGCTGATCTGTTCCTCACAGGTGGCCTTGATGGAGGTGAAGACCACGTCGACTTCTTCACAGTCATCACGCCATGTTTAAGAGAGGGTCCTCTCTAATGACCCTATTTGTCACTGTTTGAAATATCTTAAAGGTCACGCTTGAAAACTGCGAAACTTGAGATTAATTGAAGATATAAATCAGGTATCTAAAAGCCAGCCGAATTCGTCTTCTTCCTCTGAGTAAATATCAGAGAGCTTCCTGAAGTAATTACGCCGTCTGATTAAAAGTGTCTCACCTCGCAAACTCCAGACGTTACAGGAGACAGAACTTTGAATTCAACACTGGAGCCATTTTATTTATTTATCAGATACCACAGTGCTGAAGAATTCTGGATTCTGATTGGTCAGAAGGTGTTGATTCATTTTCTAGAACAGCAGTTCTGACAGTAGAGCAGGTTTATATCAATGCACTCGTTCTAATACGTCATCGTTTCTATAGCAACAGAGACTTGTACACTTTATAAACGGATTAAAAAACGTGGAATCATTGATATGGTAAAGGAAATGTTTATTTATCATGAATGGAAGGAGTCTCCAGTGTCAGACATAAAGCTTAACTTTACGTTTTTCCAACAAAACTTAATTTTTTTTTTTTTGCCATATTAACTTCAAGAGAGAGAAGAAAGAGAGGCTGGTGAAGAAATGACTGTTTATAGCTGCTATAACGTAAGCGACAACAGGAACTAACTTGTTACGTGTGTGGACGTTCCACATCGTTAAATGTAGAAGAAAATAAAAGAAAAGAAAAGAAAAGAAAAGGATGTAACTATAAACGTGAAAATTTTGCGTGAAAATGAATTAATTATGAAAAAACGTCACATGGATAACGTTAAAAAAAAAAAAGAAAGAAAAACACAAATACATGTATTTGTACATACATTAATCAGGAAAAAAATCACATACTTGTGAAAAAAATAATGTGAAAATAAATGAATTAGGAAAAATATCACACATGGAAGAAATGACAAAAATTCATGCAGTACACATGAAAAAAAATCTTATTAATTTCATGAGAGAGAAAAAGAGAGGCTGGTGAAGGAACGACTGTTCCTAGCTGTTTCACAGATGTTCTGTAACATTAAATGTAACTATAAATGGATAAAAATATGACGTGTTGCTCATTAATAAAAAAAAATTTGGTATAAGGGGTATATAACTGTGGTATAAGAGGAATAAAACACTTCCTATAACTTGCTGTTATAGGAAAATAATTAACGTCAGAGTGGTAACAGTATCTCAGCTTCTCCTTATCGTTGATTATTTTCCTGTAACAGCACGACACGGAGTGTTTTATTCCTTGGTGCAAAGTTGTGTATATCTGACGCATGGAAGTGCGGTGAGATGATGAAAATTAAACGAGGTTCACAAGGTGTAATGCATTTTTTTGTCCATATAAATGAACATGATCACCATGGCAACCTCTCGTAACTATAACTACCTTATCTTATATATGTTTTATTTGTTGTACTGAACTCCTCTGATCTCATTTCTAAAACTCCACTCCGGTGCAGGCGTACATATTGACCGTCTTTCTAAAGGGAGCGAAGTAATAATGTGTGATGAATCATGTTTCAACCTTCTCCTGCTTTTCGACATGTGTAAACATGAATATGAAAAAAAAAAACGTATTCATTTGATGTATTCAATTCCACAGTGTCTGCTGCCAATTGTTACGCAGCGATGAGTTCATAACGGCATGAGCCAAGGAAAGAATGAGGAAGGAATAAAACACTCTGTGTTGTGCTGTTATAGGAAAATAATCAACATCAACAGGATGTGATGAAGCAGAGTTACAGTTATCATCCTGAATTTGATCATTTTCCTACAAAAACCACCAAACAGTGTTTTATTCCTCTTATACTACAGCAATCTGCCAACAGTTACAATATGTATTCGTTTGAGTCTTGACTCCGCCCCTGTCCTGTCATTGGTGTGTTTCCTGAACGTGTCCAGGTGTTCTACGTTCATGTCGCGAAGTCTTGTCAATGTTATCGTGCGTTCCTGATCATTGTTTTCCATATTTCCTGGTTTTGTTTGCGTTTGTGTTTTGATGATTATCCATATCTCTTATTCAATGCTAAATAAGTAACTAAATAAGGTTTATTTATAAAAAATGCATTTAAAACAATTCTTGTCGACCCGAGTGTTGCACATCGAAGACATAAATAAATTAATAACAATCAAATAATGAGACCATCCAAACAAAATGCATAATATATACATGTGAAAAAAATGAAAATAAAATATTCGTGGAAAAAATTATACTGAAAAAATAAACGTGAAAATAAATTAATTGTGAAAAAAAATGTGGAAAAAAACTTGAAAATAAAGGAATTGTTAAAAAATCACATGGGGAAAATACTAAAAAAAAAACCTGAAAAAAAAACCAGATGTATTATATATGTATTTAATGTAAAACAGATGTATTTAATGTATTTAAATTAAGAGCAGAATTTCCACTAAAGTAAAATTAAAAGTAAAATCAGTTCAACAAAAAGTAAAAAGGTAAATAACGACACGTTTATTTTAAAATCATTAAACAGAAATACATATAGTACATTTATTAACTTAATTTATGATAGTAACAAGGACATTATAGTTATATGCAAAAGCTACATATTTTACTTCCCTTCATTTAACCATGAATTATTTTTTTCAGTTAGAATTGTTTTAAATGTGCTTTCTAAATAAATCTTACTTACTTACTTACTTATTAGCATAAAAACAAAAAAACAAGCAGAAAAACAGTAGTGAAACATGCATGTTTTATCAGATTTAGGATATGTGCACATGCCCTGCATGTGAAAAAAATAAAAATAAAACTGTGGAAAAATGACAGAAAAAAATAAAATCTGATAAAGCACATGGTTTTTCTGCTTGTGTTTTTATTTTGATGCTAGTAAGTAAGTACGATTTATTTAGAAAGCACATTTAAAACAAGTGCTGCACATCCAATAAAATAATAAAAGACACAAAATATCATAAGAAATGTATAAATAAAGTATAAAAATTAAATTATAAAATGATAAAATCATCCATAAAAACGGAACGATAAACAAAAAGCAACACAAAACAACTAGCTGTTGAAATAAGTTCGTTTCCGTTCTCATTAGCATTCTCATGTTTATAGCAGCTATAAACAGTCGTAAACTCCTCCTTAAAGTTACAGCTTTACTGTTACAAAGCACTAAAACTGGAGACTCCTTCCATAAACGCTATATAAACACCTCCTTACAGAAAAAGTCACATACATATGTAATATATAACATATTTTAATATCTGGTGGATATATTAAGTGGACAGTTTATTAAAGAGTTGTTACTATAGAAGTGAGAATGTATCAGGAAATAAAAAGCAGCATAAACATAGAATTTTCAGTGTAATGTTGTTATATTTACTCTACTACAATATGTACTGTACTGTTGGGGGGAAAGTCTGCTCTCTTTCACATCTCCTAACCACCAGAGGAGGTGAGAAAAACCTGGATAACTTCTCCGCGAGCGTGCAGACGCATGCCGAGACCTCCAACAAAGTCACAAAGCACACACCTCTCATTCTCCTGCAGGATCTGCTCGGAGTATTTCACTCCCCCCACCGCGCAGTCAAGTAGCAGGCCTGGGGCTACGTGCTGCTAGCATGGCTGAGTGCTTTTGGCTAGATCACGCTAACACACAGCACTGGGGCGGGAGTCGGGTTTCCCTCCATTCACCCCTCGTTCTCACCGCTGGCTCGGGTTCTCTCTCCGCGTTATCTGCTCAGAGTATTCGCCATCCCCTGCTGTCCATCCGACTAGCGCGACTCACACAACAGATCCGTCGTTCTTTTCACGTAGCTCAGATTTCCCCTGTTTTTTTTTTTTTTAACCCACACATCTCTTTAACTTCTCTGGACACTTAGAAGCCATTTCATGTAGTTATCTTAACTCTGATGCAAATGTCTGAGATTTAACTTAAAACAAATTCAAAACGAATGGGTCACGCTTAGCATTAGCAGGATGATCGCAGGATGAATAAGATGAAACGAAAAATATCGTAAGAAATGTATAAATAAATGAATAACAATAAAATAATGAGATCATCCATAAAAACAGACAGATCAACAAAAGGTGTGTGAAAAATAACGTGAAAATAAAATAAACGTGGAAAAAATGAGATTGAACAAATATAAATGTGAAAATAAATTAATTGTTAAAAAACGTGGAAACAAACGTCAAAATAAAGGAATTGTAAAAAAAAAAAAAATCATATGGGGGAAAATACTAAAAAAAATAAATTTTTAAAATCAGATCAATGTATTAAAATTAAGAACAGAATTTCCACTAAAGTAAAATATGTCAGTTCAACAAAAAATAAAAAGGTAAATAATGGCACATTTATGTTAAAATCATATTAAACAGAAATGTATATAATAATACATTTATAAACTTAATTATTATATATATATATATATATATATATATATATATATATATATATATATATACATATAAGCTATTTTATGATTTTATGATATCCCATGGTTGCAGTACAAATACAGTGAAAATACGCATACACAGTGTCTGTGTATGATTATATAAAACATATCCATGACTTTTTTTTTTTTTTTTTTAACACCGTTCCTATGAGTGACATTAGACAAGCAATTTGTAAAAGGACTCTATTGAAAATGTACTTGTGACTCCCTGGTGTATGTGGATGTATGTGGAAATTGCAGATGCTGGAGACAGGTGTAAGAGAGAGAGAGAGAGAGAGAGAGAGAGAGAGAGAGAGAGAGAGATGGGGAGAGAGAGAGAGAGGTGTTGTGTTTTTTTTTTTTTTTTTCCGCCTCGCTTTTCAACACAGAACTTCCGAACTCGGAAAATAAAAATACCAAAAGCTCTTTTTTCTGGCCTTTTATTTTATTTTTCCTCGCTGAAACACACACACACGCACACACACACATTTATATATATATATATACATTATCTTTCTCTAAGACTCATCCATCCATTCACAAGCAGTGATTGACCACATCCCCTGACAGCCACAGTGCTGGGATTTATTTATTTATTTATTGTATTTTTTTATGCATTATTCATCTTCTAACTGAGGTTCCGTGAACCCTGGATAACCGCCAGAGTTCCTTGTCATTCGGATCGAGCACCTACTTAGACAGAAGGTTCCAGGGAAAGATGGCAACGTGATAACAGTCTTTACTGCAACCTCTGTGTCATATGTCACTTTTTGACTTTTGATTCTCATCCTGCTTTCACAAAATCCCAGTTTCATACCTGACTAACGTTTTCAGCTGAGACAGATGAAAATAATTGAGATACTGTGGGAGGAAATTACAGTATCTCTGAGGAATATTTAAACAGAAACACTATCTGGGCAAAAGTATGTGGACACCTGACCATCACGTCCATATGTGGTTCTTCTTCAAACTGTTACAACAAAGTTCTAAGCACACAATTGTATAAAATGTCTTTGTATGCTGTAGATTAACAATTTCCCTTCACTGGGAAATTTAAGAGGCCCGAACCTGTTCCAGGACGACAATGCTCCTGTGTACAAAGCGATCTCCATGAAGACATGGTGTGTTAAGGTTGGAGTAGAAGAACTCGAGTGTCCTGCACAGATTCCTGACCTCAACCCCACTGAACACCTTTGGAATAAACTGGAACGCCGACTGCATCCCAGACCTCCTCATCCAACATCAGTTCCTGATCTCACTAATGCTCTTATAGCTGATTGGACACTACATTCCTGTAGATGTGAGTGAATGTGTGCGTCCTGCAACGGACTAGTGTCCCATTCAGGGTGTATTCCCATCTCATGCCCGGTATTCTCGGGATAGACTACAGATCCACCACACCCCTTACCAAGATGAATCATGTGAAAGGGGGTTTAAGGGTGCAAAAACTTAAAAAGATTAAAATCAGTGATGGAACATGGACACATTGGACCCCATTTATAAATCTTTCAGTAAACTTATACTTTCCTTCATACTCATGTCCATACGTTGATAAATACTAATCAGCGTTCATTTAGCCATGCCCACAAAATTCCATAAAAAGCTTACAAAGTGAAGACTGCATGGTGAAAGAGCTCCTCCTCATAAGTGCAGCGTCTGCTAACTCTTCCAATAATGCAGCTCAGCCATCGCAGCGACTCATCTATTATAGACACTCCTTCCTTTTATAGGACGCCATTACTTTTGTCCTAACTGAATAGCTAATCTTATTTTTCTTTGTTTATGGATTTGTTTTGTATTTGCTTTCTTTCATCGAGTCATTAATCTGAAATGATTGAGTTTCACAAAGTGTTCATTAAATCAGTGTGTAATTGAAATAATAATAATAATAATAATAAAAAACGACAGTGTAATCCGTATATAAAATCGCAGTAATTAATCACCAATTATTTGATTTGAATCCGATCAATCGAGGTTCACATAGGTGAGTCTTCTTATACTTAAAATTTACACAAACTCAGGAGCTCAGGAGTTTTTTTTTTTTTTTTTTTTTTTTTTAAAACTAACAGGATTTTTTTTTATATATATATATATATATATATATATATATATATATATATATATATATATATATATATATATATAAACTTTCCTTGTGCTCGTGTGACGATTTATAAATAAATTCATTTCTATCCAGCCTGATAAGTCAGGCAATTTTTTGGAATAATCTTATAAGGTTTTTTTGTCAGATTTACCAGCAAAATGCAGTTATCTAAACTCAGGGTTATGTAAGCATGCAGCAAGGTTTTGGCATCTTTCAGACGAAGTGGAGGTCAAAGTCAGGCAATTTCTCCGAGCTGAAGAAAAGTGCTTTTAGTAGGTGAGTTAGCGTGAGGTCAGAATGAGAGGGTAGATTCAAAAATAAATCCAATGTTCTAAAAGCTAGGCGAGGGCTCAACAGTGACACCATCCATGTGAATGGAAAGTGTTTTGGTTCTAATGAGACTGAGAAATAACTTTTTTTTTAGGATTTTATGTAAGAAAGTTGAACCATAAACCCAAACATTACTTTAAATCATGAACTAGTGGGTGTAACACAGTGTCACTATCTGTATCCGTATCAGTATCTGGATTTAACTCTGAAGTGGGCGTGGTTTAATCCAGAAAGGGTTTCTTTCTTTCTTTCTTTCTTTCTGAATGAATGAATAAATGAATAGCTCTGACAGTTCCTGTTTCTTAATCCCGCTCATGCAGGCATTATTTTTGTTTGTACCTGCCTGCGATATTTTCTGACAAATTTATTTGGTTGTATTTCCCAAAATATGAACAAACTAGTAGCCTAATTTAAACTAAGCATACATGTTAATGATCGTGGTCTTTGTTTTTCCTGCAAGCTTCATATCTGACTGTTTGCTCGTGCTTACATAGATGCGAAAACCTCCCAGTTACACATCTAGTCTCAATCTGCGGATCTTTCTGACCAAAAAAAAAAAACCACTTAAAATAATATATATCTTTATATGTTTTGTTGCAGGTAATTCAACACCACACCACTAGAGGTCCTCATCACCAGAACACTAGCCCACTTCTGGGATACCTAGCACACCTGATTGCAATCACTTCCTCATTCAGAGACACTATAAAGACTCTAGTTTCCCACTTACACTCTGCGAAGTCTTGAGTTCAATCCTGTTTGCAGTTCTGACGAATCTGTCAAGAACTTTATTCATGAATTGAATTGAATAATTGATAGTTAAAACGAGAGAAACTGAAACCATACAAGTCTCTCATTCGAGATGTTTTTCATTTACGACATCGAGGACATCATGGCACTCAAAGCTGAGGTTCTGGCCAGCCGAATGCCATAAACTTATTTGTTAGCTGAACAAAGTTAGCTAGCTAAACATGTCCGTTATAGGCAACTCCTCAGTGAGAATGTAGACCTAGATATTTAATGTTAGCTGTAGATTTTTGGCGAGCTAAATTGTAAATATGTTCAAGCAATATAAATTAGGCTTGTTAGCTAACTAGCAAGTTAAGCCTGTAAAATTCTTCGTTCACTGATGATAGTTAGCTTTATAGCCAAGATGAAATGCAAAGACGAAGCATCTCGGACCAGTTATCCCTCCTATCTTCTTATCTGTCTTCTTTTGGTTTGGAAAGGTGTCCAATTCGATTAATAGGCGATAAAAATGAACAACAGCACAATAAGACATTTTAAAAAAACAGTTTCTGGCTTGTTTTTTAAAAAATCACTGTTATGTTTCTGCAAACAGGAGCGATACTGATGTCACAATGTCACAGTGACGTGTCTCACTCAGGGGTCTATAACGACTAGTTTTCCACTTACACTTTATTTCACATGTTGGATCTGTTGGTATGTGGAATCGTGGACTCGCTGGGTTTGGCCTGCTCTTTTGGATTTATTTGTGGTTTTAACCTGGACTGTTTCATCGATTAGATTCTGTGCTTGTCGTTTATTCAATACATCCCACACTTGGACCATTGTGCCTTTGTTCATTCGCACTGCCAAAAGTGACATGATAGCAAGTGGAAATATCTTGAATAGAGCCAAATATATGTAGCATTTCCTATGATCAGATTACAGTAAACCAAATCTATGATTATTAAACCTATTTCTAGACATTTTTACTCATTTTAAGCTTGAAATAGCCTTCCTCTGTGATTATTGTAATCCTTGGAGCTTGAAGCTTGCTAAGATGTTTTATTCAGTTATATCTCTATATAATGGATAATCGTGGATAAATACAGTACATGCTGTTAATGATGCAGGAGACAGAGCTCTAATAATGAAAATCTGATTGTCATTTACACTACAATAAAAATGAAGATTGCATCACAGAATTGTTTAACCAAGGAAAAATCCATACATGATATGGATTTGAATAGAAAGGGAATGAGAACTGAACTCTGAGGAGCTCCTTGTGTGACTAAAATTCAAACCATGCAAGAGCAATGCCAGAAATTCTAGTAAAAAGGAGCGGAGGGAAAAGAATGTCACAGGGTCAAAGGTTGCACTAAGGTCTGGCAGAAGAAGAATATTGCCGCCGTCAGAGTCAGAAGAAAGATGGAGGTCATTAGAGACTCTTACAAGTGCTGTCTCTGTGCTAAGCAGTGGATTGAAAGCAGGCTTAAAAAAGCTTGAAAATGTGGTTAGTGGGAAGATAATTCTGTGCATACCACTCTCTCTCTCTCTCTCTCTAAGAATTTGGAGAGAAATGTGAGACTGTACATACTGTATACAACATTAAAGTATCTTTGCTACACTATACAGCCAAAAGTATGCAGACACCTAACCTTCATACTCATATGTGATTGTTGGACAGGTTTGGTTTTATTAGTTCCAGTGAATGGAAATTGTTAATCTACAACATACAAAGACATTCTATACAATTGTGTGCTTCCAAATTTGTGGGAATAGTATGGGGAAGAACCACATTTCAGTGTGATGGTCATGTGTCCACGTACTTTTGGACATATAATATGTGATATCCTTTTAATCTGAGGGCAAAATAAGGTCATTTCCATATTGTTTTCCCATTTTTTTAATTTAACTAATTAAATTTCAGTCTTATTGTCCCTAAATGTAACACCATGACAACCCAAAGGACAGACATGAACCAAAATAGATCATGATTCAAACCTGTTTACTAAATAAACCATGATATAAAAATTGTTTCTACCCACCAGCTGTATTTTTTGTTGCTTTATTGGAACGTAATTTTGTTGAAGGTAAAAGTATTTGGGTTGTTATGTCCAAAATACTCAAGCACATTACATCAGGAGATCCTGCAGGCTGTAAAAGTCCCGAGGCAACACGTCTGTTCAGTTATCGAGTGCTCCACTACAAACAGACAGAGAAAGCTCAAATCTGATATGTGGATAGATAACTTATTACTGTGAAAGATGACACGCAGCTTTTGTTGATATCACCACTATTTTCTTTATATGAAAGCTATTTGTGCGCAATAATCACTTTACACGCCAGCATCTACACCACATGGGGGTCTGAACAGGCAGGCTACAACACGAACACACCTCAATGGCTAATATACAGTAGGAGGTTTTATTTTATAATAAATACAGATATGCACAGGAAATACAGGACCATTTGTGATGCCATTTCAAAATAAAAGATGTTAGCTGATTAATTTGAGTCTTCTCAGTTCAATTATATAATCTTATGTTATTTTGAGCTATTAACTCATTATCTCATTAGTTCAAGATATTATTTTGCCAAAATATCTGCTTCTTTTAAGATAGAATGACATTTTTATGACATTAAGTTATTAAGTTGTTATTTTTAAACAACAAAAGCACTTCAACATTTGTTTCCTCAACTCGGTTCAGGGCTTCCGTACTACAGGGAATATCTAAATGGATTCTCGGCAAACCTAAACTGAAGGAATAACCTGTACCTGTGTAATAACAGGTATTAGAGCTAAGTGCAGGACAGAGAGTTTTAATTAGCTGTCTTTTTTCACTCCCTGTCTTTAGCACTGAGTGTTTTATTTATATAATTTGTCATTTTTGTTAGAAATGTCATTTCTGCTAGGCCATTAACGCTCAGCAGATTCCGGATGAAAAGAACGTGCTGTATTATCTCTCAGTTGTAAATGTGTTCTCTCATTTATAATAGTTATGGCATGAGAGGCACAAAAAAAAAAGCCTGTTGCAATGAAAATGAAGTGCAGTGCCAGTTGGCTTTTATATTGTGCTTTTATTTCTGTAGGGTTCAATATGAAAGGCTTCATGTCGCCATTACGATTTCACAGCGCAGTGTTAAGAACAGGAAGTCATTACATTATATCAAGCTTCATGCCCTTCACTCCATTGACAAAAAACACTAGGGCTAGATAGCATATCATTCCACATCAGTGTAAGTACAAAAAACCTTAAATCATTCACATGTTTTAGAGAAACACAATGCCTATAATTGCTATGTCGGAACATTTAACATTTGATTTAGCTGAGAAAGCATGCAGCATCGATTTTACAGAAAAAATACAACAAGTTAATGTATTATTTATTTGTCTGTCAGCTCCATTAATGACTAGCAGATGGTACAGCAAAGGCTGACTGCGAGACTCTGATGTCCATTAAGATCAATACATTTCAAACAATTGCAATACCATTGTGTCATTTTGAATTAGATAAAGAAAGAGAGATGGGAAAGCTAGCATAAAGTAGTATACAAAGTCCAAAAGCTAGCAGAGAGCTGTAGTATACAGAGTACAAAAGCTAGCATAGTGCTGTCCTATCGAGCTGTAGTATACAAAGTACAAAAGCTAGCATAAAGCTGTAGTATATAAAGTACAAAAGCTAGCATAGAGCCGTAGTATACAAAAGTCCAAATTCTAGCATAGAACTGTAGTATACATAGTACAAGATCTAGCACAGAGCTGTAGTATATAAAGTACAAAAGCTAGCATAGAACTGTAGGATACATAGTACAAAATCGAACACAGAGCTGTAGTATATAAAGTACAAAATCTAGTACAGAGCTGTAGGATACAAAGTACAAAAGCTAGCATAAAGCTGTAGGATACGTAGTACAAAATCTAACACAGAGCTGTAGTATACAAACTCCAAAAGCTAGCATAGAGCTGTGGTATACATACTACAAAAGCTAGCACAGAGCTGTAGTATACAAGGTACAAAAGCTAGCATAGACTTGTAGTATATAAAGTACAAAAGATAGCACAGAGCTGTAGTATACAAAGTCCCAAATCTAGCTTAGAGCTGTAGTATACAAATTCCAAAAGCTAGCATAGAGCCATAGTATATAAAGTACAAAAGCTAGCATAGAGCTGTAATATACAAAGCACAAAAATTAGCATAGCGTTGTAGTATACAAAGTACAAAATATAGCCCAGAGCTGTAGTATACAAAAACAAAAAACCATCTTAGAGTCATAGTATATAAAGTGCAAAAGCTAGTATAGAGCTATAGTATACAAAGCACAAAAATTAGCATAGAGCTGTAGTATATAAAAGCTTGCAAGTACAAGACATCTCTTTAATTAAATTAAAATAAAACAGTATATCTTGTTTAATTATGGAACAGGGACTCAAATGGTCAGAATGTCCTGAATATCATCTCTCCAACATTAATAGGATTTTTTTTTAATGCTCATTCGAGAAATTGGCAAAAGAAAAATTTCTTGCTGGAAAAATAATTAGTTAGTTTGTTAATTAGGATTTTTCTACTTTTAGTTAAAAAAGGTCATGACGCAGAATGAGCGTGGATGATTTAATCTGCCTCTGGTTCACTCTTTTGGACAGATTTAAAATCTTGGTGGAGAGATTAGAGTCAAACAGGCTCACATGCTGCAGCTTGTCTTTGCCCAGAGACCTGCAATCCCTCCCCAATTACACACAAATCCCCACTGCAACAGCAACCTCAGTTAATGAAAGGAAAAGGGGCTTTTAAAGTGGCAGTTCAAGCAAAAATGTAATTTTACACAAGGCAAATTTCCCCCGAACGTAGCCGATCAGCCAGGACACGCTCGCTGTCTGCAAATTGCTTCTTTACTTGTCACTGTTATCTATAAAAATAGACTAAATGACATTGCAGAACTGAAAAACTTTATTCCTCACGTACTGATTGATATCTTAGGTAGGGGGCATGGCTCAGTGTTTGAAGGTGGAGCCAAATATCATAATTTTTTTTTTTTTTGAAGTTAACCCTCTGCTATTTTATGGTGTATTTTTGAGGCTCTAGAAAAACAAGTGTGTAATGATTTAGACATGCAGTTTCCATGATGCTAAACTGGTAGCTATAAGATATCCTTACTTGTTAGCTACATTAGCCACGTAGAGTATGTAGGTGTAACTATAGAAGCAAACTTTGAACAGATTTTCGGCTCATACTGTACAACAACATTAAATTTAAATTAAATTTAAACCAAAACTTTGCCTAGTTTAAGGAATTTAGTAGCTACTGGTAGCTACAGAGATGATGCGTTAATTTATCCATGAGCAACGTAATAACAAAATACATAATAATAGTCAAAGAGAAGCAACGTAAATGATGAAGAAGCTGACGAAAGCAGAACAAGGCAGGATCATGATGCACAAATTAGCATAAACGTAACACACAAACACACAATCCGTCACTCTATCGTTGATTTGAGTCATAAAAAAAGACACACCGCTCCAGTCATTATTTAATTTGAAATTCATATTAAATAAAGGAAGTGCTTTATTCTGGTTAGAGTCGAGGTGGATCCGGAGTCTATCCCAGGAATACTGGACGTGAGGCAGGAATACACTTTGGCTGGGAATGCCAGTGGGAGGAAACTGGAAAACCCAGAGGAAACCAACATGGAAATGTGGAGAACGTGTAAAACTCCACCCAAAGAGGAATCCTAGCTTAAAGCCAAAGGGTAAAACATCGACGTTCAATTCTTTTGTCCTGATAAGACAATGATATATAATGAATTTTGACATGGATGAAAAAAAAAACATAAATATATATATCCATTAGCTGAATAGTCCATGTAAATCCATGACTCCAACATGGAATTTATCGACATTTTAGCATTCCAAGCAGTCTCAGATCGATGACTCAGCATTTTCTGTGCATACACGAAGGCAAGAAATGAACTGGAATGGCTCAGAAGCGAACCGTACTCATACCACCTCTTGAAATGGCATCAGTACGGTGCCTTCCTGGTTCATTCTGTGGTCTGCTTGATTCAAAATAAAGTCATCCCAGTCCAATTTGAATGTGCTTTATGGCTAAAGAGCTAGCAAGCCGGACGTAGCAGCAGACTTCCATCACCTCAGAACAGAGAGGCTAATTGGCTTGTAGCAATGCAACACATTTTCCTTTCCTCAGTGCTTTCTTTTTTTCCGGACATGTTTCACTATGATTCTTTATTTTTATTTTAAATATATATATATATATATATATATATTATCCTTAATCTGGTGTTACACAGCTGGGCTCTGGGTTCTAATGAAGTCTCAGTGCGAACAGCAAGTGATCTTAGAGCTCATCAGTGGCAAAATGTCCAGAAAACAGGAGTGAGTCCGCTTGTATTATGAACTCCAAAATGCACTGAGTTCCATTTTAACAGGACTGAGAATTTTTCATTTAAAAAAAGTACTGCATGTAAAAGCACTTACAAAGTAGCTATTGTCAAGACAAGCCAAGCAATACCACACTTCAGACAATAACACACACACACACACACACGTTACCACCCCCAAGTGTATTATCTTTTATATAACAGCGCAGACGCGTGTTATTGCACTTACACCACAGTGATTTGCACTGACGGCTACAATTTTTAATTTATTAATGAAAGCTTTTTAACGGTTTATACAGTAGTTTGATTTAATGTTGTGAAACATCCATGAGACAAGTTTGTTCCTGTTGTCACTTACATTATAGCAGCTCTAAACAGTAGTTTCTGAACCTGTGTCTGGTTTCTCTGTTCTGGGAAACGTTACACAGCACCTTGACTGTTACAAAGCGCTGACACTGGAGACTCCTTCCCTAAATGGAGCCGTAACTTTAAATTTCTTGCCACAGGAAAGACCAAGGTTGGAGAACTGCAGTTTTGTGACTTCTTGGTAACAAGTTGTGTGTGTGTGTGTTTTTTTTGTCTTATTAACATCAAGAAAGAGAATAAAGAGAGGCTGGTGAGGGAAAGACTGTTTATAGCTGCAATAACGTAAGTGAGAACAAGAACTAACTTGTTTTGTGAACGTTGCACAACATGAAATGTAACTATAAATGGAAAAAAAACTATGAACCGTCGGTATTTAATATATTTCAAATTGTAGGCTAATCGTTGGAAAATTGATGCTGTATAAGAGGAGTAAAACACTTGCTGATGTGACGTGCTGTTTTAGGAAAATAATCAATTTGAAAAGGTAAGAGTAACTCCTCTTTCTTTTTTCATTTTTCCTATGAAGCAAGTAATTTATTTCTTTACATATAAACCAAGGCCCAAGACATAAAAACATATATTCATGAGAAAAATGTAAACATCTGTGCCACAGCGCCACCATCAGCCCTCAGCTTGCCTGAGGAGTGGAAAAAAGAAGGGGAAAAAAACAAAAATCCCAAGACTAATGTAAGATAATGAGAATGTTAAGAGGACTATAGAGTGGGTCAGTAAAATATATCATAGTGAGACAGGAAGGATGCTCTAACGCCTACACCGTGCTTTACAAGGTCATCAGTAAGACTGCGGAGACTCGGGTTACTGTATATGATTCTGTAATTGTGTAGGAATTAGTGTTAGAGTTTGCTTACTGCCAAAAAAAAAAAAAAAACCCACTGATGCAGAAAATTGCTTTCTTGTTAAATCTTGATGCTGACTTATCACTGACGTATATCATACACGTGATAGCTTGCACAAGCCTTTCACAAGCATGAAGTATAGCCTAATTTAAAGATTATTTATTTATTTATTTACTTTAAAAAAAGCACATATGCCCCCAGGAAATATTTGAAATATTCAACATTTTAAGAAGAATTTCATTTAGAAGTGTACGATCTGGACATTTTTTTGGCTAAATCTTGTAAAATAATGATAAAAATTGTCAATTGTATGTATTTAGTGTGTCATTTCATCCTTTCAGATCGGCCAAAGGAACTAACTAGAGCAGTGATGATAACCATAAGACTACCATTCAAAAATTACAGAACATACTCAAAATAACGAGCGCTAACACTGAGTTTCTGATGCCTGGCTCTAGGATAATTAGCCAATTTGTATATTCAGATGTGCTGGAGCAGGAAATGCAGGTGTTCACTTGTACCAGCTTTGCGAACCATTGCCAAGAGCTCAATTTGAATGGAGAGGGGGGAAAAAATGTAAAAAATAATTCCACATATAAAATCTCCATGGCCCTTTTCTATCTTTTTTGGATTATTGTTATTTATGTGATATCATTTAGGATGCTTATTATGGAAAAATTTCAGAAATGGTGAAGAAAACGCTACAAAGTTATTATCAAAGTTATTATATTTATTACAGCATTGTTATATTTATTAGCCGATTTAAATTGGAGGTTTAAATTGAATTTGTTTAATCCAAACCCTTAATAACTCTTTAAAATATATATATTTTAATCATATTTTAAAAATGGAGAATACTACCAACTAGTACCAAAGTTATTAAGATTATTATTTAATTAACCATAATTTTAACCCATATTGCCTGAAATGAAAGGCGTTAACTCAATATGTCACTCAATAACACAATAACCAAACACGTATAAGTAATGTTCACGTTAACCTAACTGCAGTTTTTAATAAAATCATGACATGCTCTTAATATGATACAACGTACTTACAATATAATCTACATTTCTAATATTTATAGAATGGGATAGTGTTCATGAGAGAAATTTGTAGTGAGAGAGTTGAGAGAGAAAGAGAAATTTCTTTCATAATTAAAGGAGCTACAAAATTGGGACATTAGAAGCTTTGCTAGCAACAACTAGCTAGCTAACTAGCTTAGTGTCTGACAGGATAAGACTGATTTAAGCGTTGTTCTCCTTGTGGAATGGATTTTAGGGCATTTCTGAAGCTATTTTAATGACAGATGTGGAAAAGAAAACTTGCTAAGACAATAAGCAAATCTAAAAACTAAGTATGAAAATGTAGCTAGCATAGCTAGCTGTTAGCAATGCTGCCTCCAGGATACTGCATTCTTTCTTTCCTCTATCTATGTATCTATGTATCTATCTATCTATGTATCTATCTATCTATCTTTTGTTAGGTAAGGTGTTAGGGAAGTATCATGGTAGTGTTTTTGTTTTGGTGAAGGAATGCTAGCTAGTTTTGGTGACAGCTAGCTTGGGGTATTTGTTTATAATGTTCTGGACCTTCTGGACTTCATTTCGTGGTGGCTAAAAAATATCGCACAAACAGAAATAAACAACTGTTGCATTGTGAGTACGTTGTCCAGTGTGTTTTTCCAGAGTTTATCACTTTTTACACTTTTTCTTTAGGCTAGAGTGTAGCATTCTTTCATTCTCGCGATGACTTGTAGAATCTGTAGAGCGATAAATCCTAATAAGTACAAAAATAATCCGTTAATAAAATAATCAGTAGGAAAATAATCAGTGACAAAGCATAGTTACTGTATCGCCTCGAAGTTTGATTGTTGTCCTATCCGAAGAGTTTTATTCCTCTTATACCACCGCAGTTAGCTAACGGTGACATATTTCTATTCATTAAAGAACAAAACGTCATGATTTTTAAAATCCATTTATTTATAGTCACATTTAACGTTACAGAATGTTCACGAAAGAAGTTAATTTGTTAATTCCTGTTCGCTGTTACATTATAGCAGCTATAAACGGTCGGTCCGTACCTAGCCTTTTCTTTCTTTCTATCTTAAACTAAAAAAAAAAAAAAAACGCAGTTAACAAATCTCTGACACTGGAGACTCCTTACTTAAATGATAAATAAACATTAAAAATGATTAGAAGTCTATTTTTGTTAAATATAGCAAGTTACTATAGAAATGAAAAGGTATAAGAACATAAAGCTGTGATTTGCAGCTGCATTATTGTCAGATCATTAATTAGTAAGGTGGGAATTAATCAACACCTTCTGACCAATCAGGTTTGAGAATGGTATAAGTTGTTGTTGTTGTTGTTGTTGTTGTTTATTGGTTGTGGTTGTTGTTTATTAGACAGTATATCAGTATAGACTGGTCCAGAGTGCATTTGTTTTTGTGAGTGATAGTAAAACCGGAAATGCTGTAGCACCCAAACAGTTAACGGGCGTTAAAGAGTCACGAGCCTACAGGGAACATGTTGCCAGGGTAACGGGCGCCTGGCAACGGGTTAGGAGCTCGCGCGCGGAGAACTTGCCGGCCGTGCTCGCTAGATGGTGCAAGAGGCGGCGGACACACACACACACACGCACACACGCGCGCGCACACACTCTCACACACTCACACACACACACACTGCATCCAAAACAAAGCTGGAGGAGAACGGAGAGAGAGAGAGAGAGCACGGAGCAGAGCGCCACACTGCTATCTCAGGAGGGGAAAAAAAGCAGGATTAATTGATTTTTTTTTCAAGCATTATTGTTGTTGTTGTTGTTGTTGTTGTTGTGCTTGCGGTGCACTAGTGGTGAGCACTCAGCCCGCGGTGATGGACATTATGAGTGCGGTGCAGGATGCGTGTGTCTCCGGTCAGTGGCTCACCGCGATCATCCTCAGCCTTTGCTGCTTTTTGCCTTCGTGCTTGCCTGCTGGACAAACTGTGGACTATGCCTCGAGTGAAAGTGTGGTGAGCCGGCAAGGAGACACAGCGCTGCTCAGGTACACACACACACACACACACACACACACCTTTCCGGTAATAAACAACACATAACATTACTGCCCCTCTAATACTCTCTAATACTCTCTAATACTCTCTGTGCATCAGTTTGTACTTATAGTGCATCATATAACACACACACACACACATACACACACACACACACACACTCTCTCTCTCTCTCTCTCTCTCTCTCACACACACACACACACACACACCCCTTTCTGGTAATAAACAACACACACATTACTACCCCTCTAATACTCTCTCATACTCTTTAATACTCTCTAATACTCCATGGTCATCAGTTTGCACTTATAGTGCATCACATAGCACACACACACACACACACACACACACACACACACACACACACACCTTTCTGGTAATAAACACACCACGACCACATTACAACCCCTCTAATACTCTGTAATGCTTTATACTCAGGAGTTTGTACTTGTAGTGCACCACATAACACACACACACACACACACACACACACACACACACACACACACACACATTAACTCACCTTTATGGTAATAAACACCACATTATTACCCTCTAATACTCTCTAATACTCAGCAGTTTGTGCTTGTAGTGTAGTGCACCACACACACACACACACACACATATATACACACACCCCTCGTTCACCCTATAGTGCACTTCTTTAAGGGGTGCCAAAACATTCCCAATTCAAATGCACCATTTCAGACTTTTAATCAACTTCAATCTCCTTCCTCATTTCACATCCACTTGCACTGATTGCGTAACAGGAATGAGGGATGAGTTTTTTTTTTTTTTTTAATGTCGGAAACCGCGCCAGCTCTTTTTGTTGTTGTTGTTGTTGTTGTTGTGGATGTTGTTGTGGTTTGTGTTTATTTTCTCCCCCAAACCGGAACCCTTAGAATATAATCATTTTTTTTTTGCGTCCTGGAAAGTCACTGTGTTTGACTTTTAAACCCTCAAAGCACAACACAGGACTGAAAAATTCAGTATTTAAGTCGTAAAGTGCAATGAAAAGGCGTTCAATCAGCCATTTCAGCTGGAAAACTCGGGTTGCCAGATTGTGTCTCAGAAGTTGAAAAAAAAATCATCAGTCAATTGCATTACTCTAAAAACTACCCACCCTGTGTATTACACAAAATCTAGCATGGTGTATTAAAAAAAAACACTTTTTTAAATCCAATCTGGCAACATTCATACTGATCTTTTTTAATGCCATTAATTCAATGCGTGTTTTAAAGGGGATTAATCCAATCTGGCAACCCTGTCGTATTTTTCTTTCATTCATATTCTTATATTCCACATTGTATGAAAATATAAGAAGTAAAATATCAACAATTTTAATAGCATTTTAATCTTAGCATGGGTGGGAAAAAAGGGAGGAGGGGGTGGTATAGGCTTGCAAATGATTGATTCAATCTGGCAACCCTGTAGCTACCACTGTGAACATATGATAAGAGACTTGAGTAGACAGGATCTGCCCAAACCTCATCTTCATCCTCCTCCTCCTCCTCATCCGTACACTTCTTGGACTTCTTTAAATAAAAATGAGATTAAGATTAATTAAGATTATGTTTCAATTTGAAATATTATAAATTCATGGGTGTGTTCCTATATTAGGAGGTTTTGCAGCTGCTTCTTCAACCTCCTATTTTTTTTTTTTTTTGTTTAATTTTTATTTTCAGTCACAATCCTCTGAAAACAAATTAACCTTCTGCATTGTAGATATAATTTAGTTAAAAGAAACTGAGGGTATTTGATAGTCAGTTGTTTTAATCCAATCTGGCAACCATATCTTCTTTTTTTTTTTTTTTTTTTTTTTTTTTTTACATTACCAGCTATATAGAATTAAACTATCAATCATATTGATTTTATTTAATGGCATTAATCCAAGGAGGGTTTACACAGAGGATGGTGTTGACTTGAACACAGTTGATTCAATCTGGCAACCCTGTAGCTACCACTGTGATCATATCATAAGAGCCTCGAGTAGACAGGATGTTCCCTAACCTCATCTTCATCATCATCCTCATCCTTATTTTTTACCTGTACGTTTTCTGGTACCTCGTTAAACCAAAAACGACAAATCTTACAAGAAAATAAGGCTTCATATAAGATTTATGGGCGTGTCCTAAATCAGGTGCTTCTTCATTCTCTTGGTCTTTTTTTTTTTTAAATATTTATTTTCAGTTGCAAAATCCTTAGTCCTGTTGCTGTGGAAAGAAATAACCATCTGCATCACAGATATCATTTAGTTTAGAAGGAATAGTGATTGGGATGATTTATAGTCTTTGGCATATTTTAACATGTTAATCCAATCTGGCAACCCTGCCTTCTTCTTTTATTTTTCCATTAACATTTGTGTAGAATTAAAATATCATTAATGGTGATATTATTTAATGACTTTAATCCAAGGAGGGAGGATTAGGAGGAGGTATTGGCTAGCAAAGAGTTGAGTCAATCTGGCAACCTTGCCTTCTTCTTCTTCTTCTTCTTCTTCATTTTTTTTCTAGAAAGGGAGGACTTAATGGATGATACATGGTACAGTTCTGTACAGGCTTGCAAACAGTTGATGCAATCTGGCAACGTGGCCTGTAGGTACCACGATGATCATATCAAAAGAGAATTTCTTTTTTTTTTTTTTTTTTAACTGAAGTGCATTAATACTTTTAGTCCAATAAGAGATGAGTTGTGAATTTCCTGCTCACTGAGCTGAAGCTTAAACGATGGATGGATGGATTGATTGATTAAATGATCATTAGTCTTTGCCACTCTAGATGTATTTTAGCATTTTAAATGCCTCTGATCACACTGTGACCAATAAGAGCCTTTTATTTAAGGCACATCGCTCTCATCACTGTCTGTACAGATTTCAGTCCTCAGCCGAGTCTATTCATTTATGTCAGAATTAATGCAGGTAATGGAGTGAAGTGAGTGCGTCAGATTGGTTTCGTTCTCCGTGAAATCCCGAACACATGATTGACAGGAGTCAGTGCTGCTCTGTGCTCGTTTGATGTGATGGATTTGTGTTCAAAACCTTACAAATGGAGTCCAGATATAGCAACGTAGCTTAAATCAGACCAAAATCGCACATCATAAAAGAATTATTTAGTCGTGATCATCGCTCTGATTGGCGTTGTTAGAACACTTACTGTGACGCTCACTGAAGTTCTGGTAGCGTGAGAAACTTCTGATTAAAATTTCACTGTGTGAATTATGCTATGACGCTTATCTAAAATCCACCAATAGGATGACGGCGTAGGATGACGCCAGTGATGATGTCACAGGACAGCTATAAGTAGGACAGCAACGATGTCGAAACGTAAACGAAACATCCTGTTGGACAGAAACTGATATCCTTATTACCTCAAGCTCACGCAAGCTGATTTATGACGTAAGCAGAACGTAAGTAATTTCCTTTAATCGTTAGAGTATATTCATCGTATAAACGTATAAAGTACTACGTAGTACTCATTTTCGCTATCAGTATCAATATGAGCGAGTACCAGAACACGTACTCATAATTGTTTTTATAACAAAAACATGGTACTGATACATTTTAACCTGAACTCTTTACCTGCTCAGATTGTAATTTCTAAATTAAAAACGTTTGTAATGTTTCAAACGTAGGAATATATATTTTTTTAATACTTAAAAGCCAACGTGAACCGAAAACACTTCAGTGCTGGAATCTAAATTAGAGCAGCGAATATGAATTCATGAGCAGGGATCCCTCCATGTTCTCATGGGCTGAAAGGAAACGCTGGCTCTCTTCCTCATTAGTAGAAGCTACGTAGCGGAGAGACTTCGCTGAGATTCAGGACATGACTGTTGGACTATTAATCGATGCTGCATGGCTGATAATCGTCTGAAAATATCCAGCCACCATTTTACATTTTCACCAAAGTCATTAGTGGTGCTTCACGTTAGCAGTGACGTTACTTGATATCTCACACACACACACACACACACACACACACACACACACTGACATTTCATTTCTTCACTCATCCCCTGGAGGAAGACATTTAGGTATCACAGATTTAGTAGGACGAACTGTAAAAATAAGAGAATAATAATTAGCCTGCGGTGTTTTGATGTAAATCTGTAACACAATCTCGTAAATATACTTTTATAAAAATTAGAGCTGACACCAATCCGATACCCAGTGGATCGGATATCGGAGAAAACATAACGGCTATAGAGTCATGATGTGACAAATGGAAATGATTGGAATTGGATTTGTATAATAAATTTATATTTACATACAATATAATATTGATAAGTAAATATTTATACTTTATACTTTATTACATTTATTATATCTACCATGTAAGTGGTTTTTGTGTGAAAGAGTTTAACTGTGAAGTGCTTCAGTTAAAAAAAAAAGTAGTAGTTTTTCAAGAAAACAGTATCGGACCGATATCGGTATCAGCTGATACTCGAGGTATCTAATTAAAATATTATCTAGTTACCATAGATTAGGGCTGGGAAATGTCGTCATTTATACCACAGCGTTGTCGAATTCTCGATTCTGATTGGTCAGAAGTGCAGCTGCTGATCACAGGCTTAAAGTAACATGCTAGTTCTGATACGTTATCGTTTCTATAGTAACAACTTACACAGTGTGACAGGATTATACGGGATTTTCGACATGAAAAGATGTGTATAATCGTTGATGGAAGGAAGGAGTCTCCAGTGTCAGTGCTTTGTAATAGTCGAGAGGTGAAGCAGTAATAAAATTTTTAAATAAAGAGAAACGCTGCTGTAAGTTGTTTTCTAGAATATTAACTGTACCTGTAAACGGATAAAAAGTGACATGACGTTGTCTAATACAGAAAAATAAGCAGATTGCTGTGGTATGTGGGGAATAAAACCGTTTGCGATGTGCTAAGAGTAACACGTAACACGTAAGAGTTGATTAGTTTCCTATAACAGCACAGCACGTAGTGTTTTATTCTTCACTTATCTGATCTCAGTGCAGGTGTATACTAGTCGAATTCTCCACAGTTCCTCTTTACTGAGTTACACCCTCACCGCCTGAGGCATCGTTATACATGACAAAAGGCCAAGTGGAGCTCAAGCTCCCAAATATCCTTTGTTTTTCATGGTCACAGAGGTCTTTCTCCTGTAGCCGTGCGGGCCATAATGAGAGAGCCCCTCAGACCTGACCAGCATTCTCATCACCTCATGCCTGAATATTATTTGCGTAATTAGTGGCAGGAGCACAGCTGCACCCGCTCATCACGCCGTGTGCGTAGACAAGAGCTACATGTCAGCGTTTAGCTCCAGAGTTCTCGTCCGGCGGTCGTCTTTTTTTTTTTTTTTTTTTCTCCCTGCGATTTGAAATAAATATTCACATGCAGGCCAATGTGACATTTTAAAACTTCATTATCAGGAGCGGGAGAGCGAGAGAGTGGGCTCGGCTCTTCATATCTGCAGCGAGGAGTGGATGAGAGTGGGTGTGTTGCATGCTGTCGATAGGCCAGTCACGACTGTCCCACTTTCCCCATTAATGTCAGGACGTGCTCTCAGAGGCTCCGATGCTCTTTGGCCTTTTGGCTCGCGCAGCCCACTTCAGCACTTCATATCAATGTGTGTGTGTGTGTGTGTGTGTGTATGGGGGCTGCTCTTTCTTTACACCACTTCTTTCCTCTGTTGATTAATCGGCGTATTTTTGGTATGAAGCGTTCTCCCTTTCGACGCTCCCCGGAGATCAGTGCCACTTTTGAAATCGCGCTCAGGCCATGTTTTATTTTGCGCCGACATTAACGAGGACTTTGTCTAAACGCGCGCAACAGATAAACCGTAAAAAGTGTTTGCGATTGTCACACAGGGCCACTTCGGAGACCTGCAGGATGAATAAAAGTGATTGAACTGGTGTGTGTTGAATCACAGTTTTAAGGATCTTAAATATAAAGTGATTGTGTGACGAGCAGCATGGCGTGTTGTTTCTTTTTTTATTGCTTTTATAGTCAAAATGGGAGAGATCGCAGGATATTTAACTCACTATACTTTAAATCAGCATTTATATTAGTTTATACTACAGTGATATTGAATTCTCAATTCTGATTGGTCTGAAAGTGTACTGTATTTGTCAATGTGCTTGTTATAATCTGTCCTTGTTTCTATAGTAACAGCTCTTTCGCAGACATTTGTATGGTGGATGCTCCATGTACACGGATTATGATATCTTGAATGTATGGTGAAAATTTTCTTTAACTTTAAGGAGACGTTTATTTAACTTCTGTGGAAGGAGTCTCCAGTGTCAGAGACTGTGAGCTAAAGCTGTAATGTTAAATTTTCTGACAAAGGCTTTGTGGAACAAGCTATGTTTTTATTTTTTGTCTTATTAACATCACAAGAGAGAAAAAAGAGAGGATGGTGAGGGAATGGCTGTTTACAGTTGCTATAACGTAAGTGAGAACAGGACGTTCCACAACATTAACCGTAACTTTAAATGGACAAAAAGTATGATGCATTGTTTGTTAATAAATATTGTATTGCAATCGTTGGCAAATTGCCGTGATATAAGAGGAATAAACTGCGCATGTTGTGCTGTGATAGGAAAATAATCACCCTCGGGTTGGTAACGTTAACTCCTATAACAGATTAGTTTCCTATAACTGCATGACGCAGAGTGTTTTATTCCTCACTTATTCGTCTTTTTGTCTTTGGAAGTGTTTAAACACTGACATGTTCAATTAGTTAGTTTTAGGTCTCGAACGTAGAGTTTATCCATATATGGTTTATTCTTAGCATTTGCATTTTTTTTTACCTGTTGCTATGGTGATATAGACTCCGTGAAAACTAGACTTTTCATAGCTTTTCAGTTAAACAAGCAGTCAGAAAAAAACGCAAATAAAATTCACCGAAAAGATGATTCACTGAAGGGGAAAGGACACGATTTGTGAAAGACGCAAAAAATAGCTTTTGGTAGCTGTTACATACACTAAAAAAAACAAACAAACAAAAAAAGGCTACTTATTAATATTAAGTAGCGTCACAGAAGAATTTTGCCTCGCTGTTTTTGTACTGTTGCTTAGCGTACATCTAGAAAAAAAGACTAGCCATGTCATTTAATCTTAGATCTAGGGTTCTCTGTAATAAAATTGTGTTTTTTTTCTTCCTCTCAGCCTGTTAGGATTTTCTTGGTAGCACCTCTGGATCTACTCCTGTGATAGTTTTTACACAATTGACGATTTTTAAAAAAAAAAAAACTGGATGAGTCCAGGTTAATTGGTGCTTCATTACTTTTTTCCACATTTAAGAATAATAATAAGAAGAGCGGCTTTGTGGTAATTTTGTATTCATTCCGTATTTATTAATTCAGCAAATCAGTAAATCTCATTCTAATAAGGCTGGCGGTGATAAAATCTTGTTCAGGACTCACTCCATTGATTTTTTTTATATCCTAAAATGAAATGAGAAAACAATACAAAAGGTAATCATTATTTTACTGACAAAACGACTACCATTTTGACACGACGTCTGATGGTGTGATGGCTGACGCAGTCGCTTTCTCTTTTGCTGGTTTTCTCAGCCGAATCATTCTGTCACGGCGGCTTTGGGAAAGTGGGCGCTGAACAGCTTGCGATAAGGAAGCGTTCATGCGTTAAGCTCGTATTGTCAGCTCTTGTTCACGCTCGGCTTTCTCTCCTCATATTTACACAGGCCCGTTCTCTTTTAATGCTTAGAAAATATTACTTTCATTAGTGGAGAGTTAATATTTTGTGTTTTGGTGCGGTTTGAGCACATAGTTTTTCCAGTCTGTAATCCGATGTGTGTAACCTCACTCGCGAAACAGTCCTCAGAACAACACTTCGGTACTCCAATGTTGCCTTCAATGACTCTCAAGATCATACAGATTTGTCCTTAAGTGGAAAAAACTTTACTACTGTGGAGTTTTAGTGTAAAAATATGCACATGAACGTCAGAAACAATGTACCATAGACCCTGTATAATTATTACTACCACTTTCTGACAGAAACAACATTATTAATTGTATTCAAGCACTTTAAATTAAAAATAAATAATCATGTCCATGCTAAAAATGGATGTAGAGTGTCTTTTTACACTTTTAAACAGAGGAAAAAACACAGGAGTACCCATGAGTAACAACTTTTTTTATTTTAGCTACATAAACACTGCACTAAAATTGCCAGCTAATTATTTAGCATAGCCAAAGTTGCCTCTCCTGCACTACCTGTTTGCCTTTAGTAGCTAGTCAAGTTTGCTAACAAGCTAGATAATATTAGAGTAAGTACTAGCCTGCATTATGTCATTTTACATTTAACACTAACTAGCTAGGTAATATTATGCTAATATATTGTATGTGTTGCTAGCAAAAAACTAGGTTTGCTTGCAAGCTAGCAAACATTAGGCGATTGTATTAAAAACCATTAGCCATATTCACCAGCAAACTAGCTAACATAAGGCTAACTTCATGGGATTTGCTACATTGACAGCAAGCTAGCTAACACTTGGGAAGGAAACCAAAGTAATGTCAATGACTGAATTGGGAAAAAATATTTCCACAATGTTGTGATGTTTCTTTCTTTCTTTCTTTTAAACTTGTTTTGTGTAAAATGTGAAATGTCTTTTAATTAGTAAGAGCATACAAATCAGATTGCCATGATTAGCATACTACTCATGCTAATCATGCTAAGCTGGATACTGTCCTGGTTGAAGTGGACAGGTGTAGCTGAAAATCACAACTATTGGCTGTTGTGTAAATCAGTCAAGCAATTTAACACTTCTACGTCACTCTGTCAGGGAAGGGAATCAAAGTTGTATAGATTTTTGTGTATACTTAGAATATTTCATGTTATTTTTATTTCATTTGAATAAAAGCAAGTTTTTGTGATATTTTCAAGAATATGGAAGCGTTATGCAACCTTTTTGAAACTCATTGTTTCAAAAAGGTTGCATAACTGTTCCATATATGATAATGATTTCATAAAGCTCACATTTCCACTAACACAATATTCCCATTATGAGCACTTTTAGAGACGCCAGATCTATGCGATTGCATTTCTATGGAATCATGAGATTTCACTCGAGACCAGAGTGCAATACTTTACCGAGCCATTTCAGTCCAATCTCATTTTCATCTCCATACTAGAGGCCATAACCGTAATCGTATAGAATTTCATTTCATATCATTCACCTTCAGCACAAAGACCTTCAACTTGGCTGCGTTTTCAGGGCTCGTGACAAAAAAAAAAAAAAAGAAAAGGATTGTAACATATCAGCATTACGAATATATTTAGGACTCCCAGGTTGCTGATACAGAACGCTTCTTTTTTCTTGTGTACTGCTTGGGAGTAGCTTTCGTACAAAGGAATGCTGTGTGTTTGCTGTCTTTGTGAAGTGAAAACTGTGCACGGAGCTACCTGTTTATTTTTATTCGTGTAACACTAGCTCTTAAAAAAAGCTAAAATTCCTTTGAAATGTGAGGCTGAAACAGCACGTCCTCTCTGCGTGTCTAAATCTGACTTTGTCTTAGGACACATTCTTAGCAATGTAGATCTTCCTCATGCTGATCAGTACAGAAATGACGGCTTATGGTGTCTCCATTTAATAAAAATCCACGTCTATTTTACTATAATTATATATATTTTTTCCAAATATAATTAGGGGTCCAAGCACAGAAAGTGTGTCAGTGTGATTTTAGGGATGACTTTAGGGATGGTGATTTGAAAAAACATGGCCAATATCAGCCAATCAGTTTTCAGCAGGCATGAGCATTTGAACAACATGGCCAGTATCAGCCAATCAGAGTTCGGCAGGGTGGAAAAACATGGCTGTCAATAACCAATCAACGTTCAGCAGGGATTTGAAAAGCATGGCTGTCATCAGCCAGTCAGCTTTCAGCTAGCATTTGAAAAACATGGCTGTCATCAGGCAATTATTTTTACTTGGCCTCCAGGAGATGCTACAATGCTCAGTTTTGTCAAAAGAATATTATTCGCTGTTTAAACTATAGAAAAACTTTTTTTTTTCCTAGTTTGTATAGAGATATGGACATTTTAGTGATATAAATTCATGAGCTAGCCTAAAAATCAAAGCCTTAGAGTTGTTGCACAGTCTCGTGTTTTGGTTGTCTGGAATTCTTAGCTAGTCTAAAAAATAGTAGCTAACATAATTTAACCCCAAAGTTCATCCATCCATTTTCTGTACCGTTTATCCTACACTGGGTCACGGAGAGTCTGGAGCCTATTCCAGGGGACTCGGGGCACAAGGTGGGGGACACTCTGGCTGGGGTTCCAACCCATCTCAGGGCACAATCGCACACATAACGGACAATTTAGAGATGCCAATCAGCCTACAATGCATTTCTTTGGGCTGGGGGAGGAAACCAGAGTACCCAGAGGAAACCCCTGAAGCATGGGGAGAACATGCAGACTCCATACAGGGCACAGGGCAGAGGTGGGACATGAACCCCCAACCCCAGAGGTGCGTGGTGAACGTGCTAACCACTAAGCCACCGTCCCCAACCCCGAAGTATACTCAAATTCCCAGTGAGGGCATGATTCTGTGCAGCCGTAGTCCTCATCCTGTCCTGATAATGTCTTTGAAAGCTGATATTTTTGCTCGACTTTGACGTGTAGGACATTTTTGAACTCTGCTTCGTCACCTTGTGCATATAATAAAAATAGTTCCTACTGATGACCAGACTGTGGTTGAGGTATTATATATTAAACACATACAGCAACTGGATTATGTTAAGATTAAACAAGCATATCAAGTAAAAAATAGCTTTTTGCAAAAATCAGTAGGGTGTTTTTCTTTCTCTGGTTGGTTGATGGGGAAAAAAAAAAAAAGAACCACATTCTTAAAAGGTACTAAAGGTACATGTCTGTTAGAATGAGATCAGCCTGGACACACAATCTACTAATTTTATCCACGTCTGCAAACTGAAATTCAAAAAATCTTTATCTGAAAATCACTAAACTTTGGTCCATCATATTGAAACTTGCATTGATGCTGTAAGTGCTATATATAAATCAGAGTCTGCTTATGCAGTAGAGTCTTCCACATGTTGCTGTATTGTTTAGTTTGGTGATTTCCCAGCTCTAGCACATTTTAATCAACTCAAGCAAGGATTGATAAATAGCTGATTAGTTAAATCACACATTAGAATAGGCATAATGACTCTTTACCACTGGGAACGTAGTGCACTAGTTTAAGGGATAACACAAGGCTAATGTTGTGTAGAACTTGTGTTTGAAAGTGCGCAGAGAGATTATTTTTTATTTGTACTAAAACGCTGCTGGTGTTAATATTTCTTGTATTACTTATCAGTAATTCAGGACTGCGTACACTTAACCATGCTGGAGTCTACGCGGTCACACCAAATTTCCATTCTGGATTCGATTCTTGGGTCATGAAGCTGTAATTAATGAATTGTGCGTGCACAATCGATTACAAACTTAAAAAAGTCATCTTAATTCTAACTTCCTGGTTGGTTGGCTTTAAGATATACAAAGAAAACATTTATGAAATCAACACACTCAGTGTTGTTAAGCAAGGAATAAAATAAAACACCCTGTGTGTTGTGCTGTTATTGGAAAATAATCAATGACAGGTTGTAGGGTTAATGGGCTGAAGTTGATTATTTTCCTATAACCGCATGACAGTGTGATGACACAAACTGACAAAAACTCCAGACCTTTTATCTGCTTCATCTGTCTTGAAGTAACGAGGGAATGAACCGCACCTGGTCAATTAACTTCTTGTCAGTCAGTTGTCCAAATACCTTTGAGCCGCTGAAAATGGAGGTACTTTGTTGAAAATGGCTGTAATTCCTAAAGGGTAAATGCCATATTTTTGTGGAAGCTCTTAAAATAAAGCTGAAAGTCTACACTTCGATCACATCCTGATTGTTTTATTTCAAATCCATTGTGGTGGTGTATAAAGGCAAAGTCACAAAAACTCTGTCATTGTCCAAATACTTCCGGACCTGACTGTATATATATATATATATATATATATATATAAATTTTTGTGCTTCACTGTAGAATTTTCTTGATTTTGAGCAGGCCGTGCATTAGACAGCTGTCCTTATTCTGCCTTTGCAAATAGGCCAGATCTTATCTGCCCTAAAACACCGCCTCTGTCCTCCGAGGTAGCTCGCTTTATATATTTAATGATCCTGGAAAGTTTTGCTGACAGCCGGATAGCTGAAGCGATGGAGAGCTGCATTGATACGGCTCTAGACTACAGAGCAGGTCGTCTCATCGTAGCTCAGAGTTTCCTCCGTTCTAGATAACGTGACGTGTATGTATTTATAAAATTCACAGTTCAGATCACACGCTCACTCACTCACTCACTCGCTCGCTCGCTCGCTCACACGCTGCATTTTACAGTGTTTTATATTTATACTTATTTTCCCCTTGTCGCGGGACCGGAGCTGTAAACGAGGCCGTCTCACATTTCTCACATTTCCAGCACTCTGAGAATCTGTCTCGGTGCTGTCCAGAGAGGAGACACGGCTTCCAGCGTCGTCAGAATGAAAAGCCTTTTCATTCGCTGACGTATATCTGACATTCACTTTCTGACACGTGTGTAAAGTCTGTACTTTACCGCTGAGATGGAGCCGTGATGGACCACTGCTTCTTTCTTTCTTTCTTTCCTTGTTTTTCTCGCAGTAATCTCTGCTGGACATTCTGTCATTCACCGAGTCCGAATAAAAGCCCGTCAGTCTTTTTTTTTCATTAAAAAAAAAAAATTGCCGCAAGTAAACACACCTATTTCCTTAATCACCCCAATTGTATCTGCGTCTGTTATTAACACCTCGGATCAATTTTCCCTTAATTAAATGTCTATTAATTGCGCAGAATTTTGTAAGCACTGTTATTTATCACTAATGACTGGAAATTATTTTCAAGAAATCGAAGCCTCAACTGGCGCCCAGCTGGGCTCAGCAGCACAATTACACTCTTTTAACGGAAATTTTTTCAAAGCAGCTCCTCTTTTTTTTTTTTTTTTCTCGGTTTCAAGATGAAATATGGAGACTAATATTCCCAGCTCCAAAAATATCTAGGCTTAGGAGATCTGTTTCCATCCTACATCAATATAAATAACGTTTTCAGCCGAAATGACAGTAAAAGATGAAAAATGCTCAAATTTGGAGCAAAAAGATTCACACAGAAACTTTTCCACCGCACCGCCTGAAAGCACGCTATTAGACTATGTGTAGCAGATTTATATTATATTTTATGCTACTTGTTTAATTTATTGTAAGTTCAGTCAGTAATAAATAGCTTTTCATTACCTCAGAGTTTCTAAATTAAACTTTAATTAATTAGCTTTATATCAGCTTGGGTTTGTGATATTAAAAAGATAGAATTTTTCTGATCACTTTTTAGTTTTTTAATTAAACATTACTTGTACAATAAAAAAAATAAAAAAAACTTATTTCAATTGATGCTACAGAGCAAAAAGCTCATTAATAATAATAATAATAATAATAATAATAACAAAAAACTAAATAAATAAAAAAAAATAATAATAATAATAAATCCAATGCTTGTTTTCAGGCCAGAATTTTTTAGATGCAAAGCAATGGATAAACAAAGTAGATAAAAAAAAATTTGCTATGCAAATAAATAGGTTCTTCAGGGCATGCTGTTCTAGGAAAATAATCAGTGACTGGATGGAGTGATGAAGCAGCATTACTGTGCTTTATTCCTCTTACACCACAGCACTTTGCCAATGATTTTCATTTTTTTTTTCCATACTTTTTTTTACATATTTATAGCTACATTTAATGCTGTGGAACATCTCTGAAACATGTTCCTGTTCTCACTTACGTTATAGCAGCTACAAACAGTCGTTCCCTCACCAGCCTCTCTTTTTTGACGTTAATAAAAGAAAAAAAGGAGGCTGAAACAGTCCTGAGAAACCGCAAAGAAGCGTAAACCCGTCTTTCCTGAAGATGTCGGAAAACGTAAAGTTACAGCTTTAACTCTGACACCGGAGACTCTTTCCTTAAATTTTAAATAAACATCTCTTTGCTTCAAGAAAACTCCACGATCAGCGATTACGCTCATTTTTAACGTTTGTGAGGCGCATTAGCTGTACACGTCCCTGTGAATATGCTGTTACTATAGAAACGATACCGTGTTAGAACGAGCGCATTAATATTAATATAAACCTGCACTACTGTCAGAGCCGCTGTTCTAGAAAATTAATCAACACCTTCTGACCAGAATCTAGAATTTAACACCATTGAAAACTGAAGGTTTTCAGTTCGACTTAGTTGAACCTCAGTTCCTTTTCTGTGCTTTTTGTGCTTTTTGATTTCCATTTGCTCAGAGCTGCTCATTTTTTTTTTTTTTTTTTTTTTTTAACGCTACTTCGCAGTTAATGAGACTTTTACGCTGCACAATCCCCCTCACTCCAGCAGTTTGCAGCGGTTTGAGAATCAACCAACCGCCATTAACCTTCAAACTTTCTCTCAGTGATCATGGATGTAAAGAAAGAGTACACAATTAAAAAAAACACAAAAAAAACCTATTCAGTTTCTATAAACTTTATAATCGTAGTTTGGTTCAATTAAGAAATGAAGGCATCTAAATGTAATCGACTGCATCGTCATGTCTACAGGAGTGTAAATGAAGTCCTGTAAGCCTGCCTTAAATGAGTCCCTCTTATTTGCATAATGAACCTGTGAGTGTGTGAGTGTGTGTGTGTGTGTGTGTGTGTGTGAGAGAGAGTGAGAGTAATTGGATAGGCTGCTCTGGTAATTATTAGTGAGCAGAATATAAAGCAGTAAAGCCAATCAATAACACTTCCTCCTCTCGCTATCACCTCATTCCCTCTCTGAGGAACCATATTAAAGATATTTATTTATTATTATCGCCTCAAATATTGTATTTTCCGCAGACCGAGTTCAAAGCGATTACCACGAGGTGCACCGATTTGCAATTGTAATTTCTTTTTAATTGATTAAGTAACAGATAACGTCTATCCAAGTGTCTTCCTGAAGGAGGAAAATAACGGACGAAAAACACCCCCAACTCAATCCAGAGTCAATTCTGCCAAGTTCATTACTTTCTCCCAAGTTTTGTGGCCTTCAAACTAATTCGTTTTAGTTAACGTTGTTTAGCAGTTCAATACTAAGGTCTGGACTTTTATATTAATGTCGTCGCTGAAATACGTTATGGTTTCTATGGTAACAACTCGTTCACAGGGACTTGTACGGTGAACGCGCTATATAAATGGATTAAAAAAATGTGCGTACATCTTCAGGACAGAGAACGTTACGCTTTAAGACGTAGAAAAAAGACTTATGAGGGATCGACTGTTTATAGCTGCTATAACGTAAGCGAGAACAGGAACTAACTTGTTTCGCAGACATTCCACAACATTAAATATAACTATAAACTGATAAAGAAGTTTCTTTTTACATTTCAGGTTCATTTTATTTGTTTTATTTTCTTATTTATTTCTGAAATTTCCATAAAAGCACAGCAGCCAATCAATGCGAGCCTGGGAGCTGAGAGGAATGTGATAGGTTAAACCCCATGCCCAATGAAAATAGAGAAAATATGAGAATTACCGCACCTTTAATCTTTCGTTAAATAAATATTTAGTTTAGTGTGTGATTTAGTTCTGATTTTATTCATCAGAATCCTTCACATTATACTGATAGCACTCAGTCAGCTCAGAACAATGACTATACATATAGCGGATGTTGGAGCAATGTAGCCGAAATGTCTCCGAGGCCCTCTATTGGCTGGCTGCAGTACAATGTTTAACCCCGCCCATTCCCATTTTAGTGAATACGATCCAAAAAGGATCCAAAATTCGATTTTTAAGTTACAGCTCTGTCTTAAATTTTCGGGAATAGTGTCGTTTTCACAATTGTAGTTGACCTTGACATTTCCCCGGATATTTTCTCTTACAATGTTTTATAGGAGTTTTTTGATGATTAATAAAAGGGCGTGGTTTGTGAGGTGATTGACAGTTTTGGACACGACGCTCAGGTCTCAGAAACGTGCATGAACTTTTCAATACACACCTGAAGCTCTTGAAATTTCTGTAGCGAAGCCATGTTTCGTTTTGCTATAGCGGGGAGTTCGTTACAGTTTTTCCGTTACGTTGCTCATTTTGATGTCTAAGCTAGCTCGCTGTACTGATATTATAACTAGCAAACCAACGCGAGTGAACACACTGTCGGCACAAACCAAGGCAGCTAACACTAGCTACATAAAACAATTAACCATTGACTGTATCACTCGAAGCAGCTTGTTAATGTTAGCTAATCATGGAGGGCACCAATTATTTTTTTTCTCAAAAAATAATTTGTGTTGAGTGTAAATATTGATTGCAGTATAATTTCAGTTAGTACCTTACATTAGCTACTTATACAGCACTTATTACTTTGATTAACATGAGGAGTAGCTATTATCAGCTAGCTAGCAAATAGTAGCTTGGTCAATGACAGTTCGAAGCTCTAAAATCTTTTCCGGAGAGCGATGAAATCAATATACCTGCGAAAATTATACGACTACAGTTTAGTATATTGAATATTAATTATAAACACTGTACTTGCCACTTTGGGAAAGCGTTCAATGCGCCATCTTAAGTTGCACTTCAGGTAAATATCTCTCTAGTTGAAACAGGGGCGTGTCCATGGTGCCATGTTTATCACACGTTTACATATATATATATATATATATATATATATATATATATATATATATATATATATATATATATATATATATGTATGTATATAATCTCTCCTCTCTCTCCCTCTCTGTCTGTCTCTCTCTCTCTCTCTCTCTCTATATATATATATATATATATATATATATATTTCACTTTTTTGTATAGAGAGAGTTATCCCAGTGGTAGAAAAGTGCATTAGCCCCACTTCACTTCCTCTATAAATTATTCCTGGCTCTGCTGTTGCTGCAGTTTATCGCCTGCTTCTTCAGCTTTAATATGCAACTCTTATTAAGAGCTTATTTTATTGCTCTGCTAAATTCCTCTGGCTTGTACACAAGAGTTTATATTACTGAGTTATGGAGCGGAAATACTTTAAGCTAATACACCGAAGGCAGACAGATAAAACGCCGATGGTTTGAAAGTCAGCATCGTTTGCGGTCGACAGATAGGAGAAGACATTCCTTTTGTTTATCTGGGATGTCAGTTATGCAGTTATTCTTCTTTTTTTTTTTTTTTTAAGTGTGAAATCACCTTTTTTAAGTTGACAGATAATATTGCTTCTTTCAGGATTTCTATTAAGAAGCTTAGTAGTCACTGGAAACAGTTTCAACCTTCAAATTAGGAAAACGAATGCCTAGCAATAATCTTTTATTTCTTTATAAGAATCTCACAATGAGAAATATAATGAGATAAATTTGGCTATATTTCATAGGGATGATATTCAGGATCAGTATTTGGTTGAGATCAGGAGAAAATGCAGGATCAGATATATTTTATTTTATTTTGTTTTGTTTTGTTTTGTTTTGTTTTGTTTTATTCTTTTGAAACATATTCAGCATGAATGAGTTTCATGGAATGAATTATAATTATTTATTTTATTTTATTTAATTTTTTTGAAATATAGTCAGCATGAGTAAGTTTTATGGAATGAATTATAATCATTTATTTTATTTTATTTTATTTTATTTTATTTTATTGAAACATATTCAGCATGAATGAGTTTCATGGAATGAATTATAATCATTTATTTTATTTTATTTTATTTTATTTTATTTTATTTTATTGAAACATTCAGCATGAATGAGTTTCATGGAATGAATTATAATTATTTATTTTATTTTATTCTTTTGAAATATATTCAGCATGAATGAGTTTCATGGAATGAATTATTTTATTTTATTTTATTTTATTTTATTTTATTTTATTTTATATTATTTTATTTTATTTTATTTTATCCTTTAGCAGTACTAATTATTATACTGCCCTTACAGTTTTTTTTTTATTTTAAAACATCTAATTTTGCACCCATGTATTGCACTAATTTTTTTAAAGTGTATTTGAATTAAATTTTGTGTGCCACATTCTTTTTTGTGTTGAGGGGTGTGTATTTCTTTTTGTAATGCAGTTCACTTTTTGAAATATATAAGTTTGATCATTTTAGTTGGCCTTTTTGCTATTAGTAGACACTCGGGGCTTCGGTATTAGTATCGCCATCTCTGATGTTTAAGATAATGTCACTAGCTAATATATAATTTTTTTATACAGCAATTTTTGTAAAGACCTTTTGTTTTTAGAAATTACTACAGATTTATTCACATGTTGATTCCTTCCCTAGGGCGCCAGTCATACACTGTGTACAGCTTGTAGTTGTCTGGTTTATTCTCCACACTCCAGTCATGAGCACACACTCGTACGCCTACAGCACCAACACATCTGTTGTCAGATGACACTGAAATATTTACAGCGCCAGGCCTCGGCCTATAAATCATATACATCTTTATTTTTATTCCGTCTCTTCATGTCTATGTGATAAGCAAATTTCCCCACAGCGCCTCATCATCACAACATTGCTCAAGTGATGCTGACTGTAATCCATTATGCGATAAATACATCATGAGTTTGTTATTTGGCCAGGTGTTAGCTAACAGGACTGTAGGGATTATACCATTAAATCACTTATGTGTGTATTTAAAGTCAGAAGGAATGCGCTAACTTTTACCTGAACATAAAAGGATAATGGCTGTGAAGTAAATTGGATTTGAAGATCAGACACAAAACTAGTAACTACAGTTGAATCTTACAGACATGTATAAAATGTGAAGTATAGCCACAAGCAGCGATCTGTGGGGTCCAAGCACCTTTCTCAAATCGTGTCACCATGGCCAGTTCATACCAAGTTACTCAGAGCAATAAAGACGAGCTTAATGTTCAAGTTTCATGATGGTAGCTCAATACTAACCCTTTGAAATGCCTGCTAAAAGCTGATATTTTTTAAGTGATGCAGTCATCATTAGGAAACCACTTACTGATTAGAATCTTTGGTGCTTGGACCCCTAATTTAAAAAAAGAAGGTAAAAATACACAAAAGATCTTGGAATATGTTTTGACCAAAAGTAACGTGATTTCTTTTAGACTACTGACTACTTTAATAAACAATAATTGTACTAAAATATCTGTTTGCGTCTAATTTAAAAAAAAATATATATATAAACCAGTGAACTTAATATAAGTATCTATTATAATACATGGTCTTATGTTTTTATGCCTGAGAGACCACTTAAAAATGGCAGAGAAACATCTATACACATTCACCCTCATTTAAAATGCAAATGGGCATAAATATTCATGAATATGCAAATTAGGCACCCGCCCATGTCCTCTTCCCATCCCATGCTAGTAAACTAGCAACACAAATGGGATTTCAGTATCATTTACATCACTGTTTTCTCACTGATTTATTAGTCTGACGAAATGTATTTATTGTTACTATAGCAGCCACAATTTTGTTTAGCTAATTGATGTAACTAGCTAGCCCTCTGATCTGTTTTATACAGAAGTTTTAAATTAAAAGACATGAATTTATCAAGTGTGTTAGTAAATTTGACCCAAATCGTCCAAGATTTCACCATTTAAATATCACGTTTTTGAGGTCTTGTTTATTTGAATTTGAATTTTTATATTATTTTTAGTGAAATAAATATTAGGTAGGAATGCTTAGGGTTTTTTATGGGAAAAATGTTGCATGGGTTTGAAATATTTGTCAAAGTTGATGATAGAAACAGCATTTATTTGTCATTTTCAGTTGACTTTTGTGGATAAATCGATGATGATCGGTGATCAGTTGTTCTGGAGATTAACTGAGACAAAAGAACGATTGGAAAACTGATTAATATTCATCACTGGTCTCTAGATTTTTTTTTATGCAGCAAACCATGTCATTATATAATGCATGTCAAAATGCCGGCAGCATAATTTTTATCCCTGATTATATTTTCATTCTCCTACTTTTATTCCGTGCATAAAGTCGATGGAAACTCGGCCACCCCGATGACCCTACGCCCGTCTCGGATTCTTTGATTCAGTTAAAACATGATGAAACATAAATGATGAAACCTGTGTGTAATCTTTGTGTCGTGCAATAGTTACATTTCAGTGTCTATAAGTGTCACTGCTGAAAAAAACACAAAAAAAACCCAGCAGAATCATGTTGCAGTCGGTGTTGCCGGTAGGTGAAGTCATTTCTGTTTGATGTGACTGTATCTGCAGTCACTGATGTGAGAAAACATCACATGAATCAATACTGAAAAATTGGTTGGTGAAGAGCAGATGGCACAATGAACTGATTGCGTCTGTGTTACAGCACGGAAAACTCGCCGCTCATGAAAAGCGAGTGAAGGAAAAAACAAGTTTAGTCTGGAAATCTTAAAGACCCGCTGCACTCTGGGATTTTTAAATGGTTAACTTAACTCAAAGGCTGATTATCAGTGATGGCCCAATCCCATTTTTTGTTAAATTTTGGTTATGTCACTGATATCATGAGCTCTGAATATTAGATGTTACTGTTCCATTAACCAATATAAAATCTAAATTGTGAATGAAAAAGTACATAAACGTGTTGACCAAATGTCATAAAGTTGCTTAATTCTTTTCAGACTACTGAGTAATACTGATTTATATTAATTGATAAAGTAAGGGAATGAAAATGTTCATTTGAAAGCAACACATTTCATGTACAAATCAAGTGAAAGTCAAGTTGTCGAAGTCAAGTCAAGTCCAAGGCAAATCAAGTCAAAATTAAAATCAAGTCAAAACCAAGGTAAGTTGAGTCAAATCAATTCAAAGGAAAATCAAATCAGATTAAGTCACAGGCAAACTGTCAGAACAAGTCAAATCAAGTCAGATTAAGTCAGATCAAGTCAAAGTCAAATCAAAGTCAAATCAAGTCAGATTAATTCAGATCAAGTCAAAGGGAAGTCAAAGCAAGTCAAAATTAAGTCAAAGTCAAATCAAGTCAGATTAATTCAGATCAAGTCAAAGGGAAGTCAGAGCAAGTCAAAATTAAGTCAAAGTCAGATCAAGTCAAATCAAAGTCAAATCAAGTCACGATCAAGTCAAGTCAAAATCAATTCAAAGTCAAAACAAGTCAGATTAAGTCAGATCAAGTCAAAGTCAAATGAAAGTCAAATCAAGTCAGATTAATTCAGATCAAGTCAAAGTCAAATCAAAGTCAAAACAAGTCAGATTATTTCAGATCAAGTCAAAATCAAGTTAAAGTCAGATTAAGTCAGTTCAATTCAAATGAAGTCAAAGGCAAGTCAAATCAAGTCATAGTCAAGACAAGTCAGATTAAGTCAGATCAAGTCAAATCAAAGTCAAATCAACTCAAAGGCAAGTCAAATCACGTCAGGTCAAATCAAGTCAAAGGCAAGTCAAAGTCAAATCAGAGTCATTGCCGCCTTTATTTATATAGTACATTCAAAAGACAAGCACTGCACAAAAAAATCAAGTAATATCAAGCAGAAATGAAATAAAATAGAGAAGGAACCAAATATATTGATAAATGTATGAAGCAATAAAAAGCAGTAAAAGAATAAGAGATTACAAGACAGGAGGAAGACTTGATACTTCTGACCTTAAAGAGACTCAAATGCCTAGATGAATAAATATGTTTTTTTTTTTAAACTTGGATTTAAAAAAGTCTGTTTTGGGGTGTGTATTTATAAAAAGGATAAGCTGTTCTATAATTTCTGAGCTGCCAGAGACAAAGCCCGGTCACCTTTAAACTTTAAACTGAGTCTGTGGAATAGTTAAAGAATACTTGTCAAGACTGATAGATGACCAGAGTAGTGCTGAATCACCTTAACATAAAAAAGTTTCTCTGAGCTATAAAATTCGTTCCTGTAGAAGAATATATTGTTTAAACCTGTAAACTGGCAAGGGAACCACTCTACACGTTCACCTTCATTAAAAATGCCTGAATCTATAAATATTCATGAATATGCAAATTGAGTATCCTTCTGCCATCCTGAACAGCTAGCTAGCTAGTTAGTTGCTGGTAAATTAGCTCACGTAAATTAGTTGCAAGTTGATGTGTATGAGCAGGATTTTGAGTAACAGTGGCTCGATCTTTATTTTCATTTAACTGCGTAACTAAGATATATATATAAAATATAACGTTAGTATAGCACTAGCCACTGAAGTAGCGTTATACAGAAATTAATGCTACTTCAGTGGCTAACAACAAAGGTGCGATGGTGCCGAGCTTAAAGACAAAATGTGTCGTGTTTCCTCTAGGGATGTTCATATCGTATTGTATCAAACTTGATTAGTCATATTTTTGGGGGCGGGGTTTTGGTTTTTATACAAATTATTTTGTTTGTGCTCTCAAGAAAACTGAAATCCCTGGTCAAATTATTTTTTAAATTATTATTATTATAAGCTTCTTACTGTTAGCTACAGCTTGCGTGGAGAATTTACCATAAGAAAAGACGTTGTTGTTGTTGTTGTTGTTGTTATTTTTACGATAAGAGATTTTTTTCTGCTGTCCTCCTTGGTATTTGATGTGGGCGGGACTACTGTATATTTAGTAGCGCTGACGTCAGTGCTACCAAAGTACCAATCAGAATTAGTCGTTTCTAAACGAAACTTTCCTGCTATCTCATCCTTTTTGTGCCTTTTGAGAAAGCAAAAGCTGCCTCTTCTGATTTTTACAAAGCGCTTACACTGGAGACTCATTCCATAAAGGCTAAGTAAACATCACCTTACAGAAAACTATATCAACGAGTACCCATTTTTTTTGTTATTTAATTCGTTACTATAGAAACGATAACGTATTCTGGGATTTGCAGCGCTTCTGTTCTCGAAAATGAATCAGCACCTTCCGACTAATCAGACAGATGACCACAGTAATAAACATCACCATAATTAAAACGAATAAGCTCTTCTATTTAGAGCTCAGGGTCATTCAGTGCTCCGAGTAATCTCTGTAGTATTTAAATATTACATGAGCATGAGCATTACCGGACATTCGCTGGACAAATTCTGGGTTGTGTTATCGCCATAAATTAGTGGGCCTCTGTCTGAGAGAAGAAATTTGCTAGGTTTGCCCAATTAGCAGTGAAAAGCGTCGGGCTGTGAGTGTGTGCCATGAGGGAAGAGAGAGAGACGGTGGTGGTGGAAGCGTGTCATCCATCATCGCAGCAGCTTCAGACCTCGGCGTTCTTGGCAGAGCAAAGGCCTGTTCAGGCCACGAACGACGCGGAAGCGTCACACAGCATCGCCGAGGAGCAGATTTATTTTCAGCTCATTATTTTATTAGACATGTGTGGTGTTAGCAGTGTTAGTAGTATTAGCGGAGTTAGCAGAGCCAATAAATGGTATGTTTTAATGACTGTAGAAACATCCTACGCTGTTCTGAAGGACTCGGTGAAAGTCTGTGTGCTCTTAATGATGTAACTGGTGTATAACAATGTGGAGGATGAAAAGAAAAAAAAAAAAAAAACAGTGCGTGATCATCTAAGTTTTTAGACTTTCACATTTTTACACGGTGTTTGACAGAAAGGTTTCTAATAACAGTTTCTCCTTGAAATTATAGATTACACGTCTACAGAAGAAACTCTCAGTACCTCTCAGTTGTCCTTGACGCCATCGACTCGCATTTCACTCAAAAAAAAAAAAAAAAAACCCTGAAGCTTTTCTAAACAGTGCTTTATTCCTTTTATTCCAAAAAGGAAAAAAAAAGTGTTAAAAAAAAGTCCTTCTGATAGTTAAAGGTTCTTAGCTTCCTAAAGGGGTTCTACTATGAAACATAATGTTCCCCTGATAATTAAACCCTCTGTTGTAGGGTTCTACATAGAACTTTTAAGGGATTCCACCAAAGGGAGTGAGGCATTAGGGTTCTTGATTTAACCTAATTATAATTTTTTTTTAAAAGTATATCCTTTAGGTAAACTTCGTTGCATAATTTTGCTACATCAATAAGGTTCTAGGTGGAATATTTCCAAGGGAAGGCTGCTTGAAATCTTTTCGAAAGAGGTCTTAATGAAACTCTCTTCAGTATTTTGCAGAACTTTTGCAAAGTTCACTAAGTTCCTAAGTATAAGCTTTTCTAAAAGGGTTTTAAAAATTAATTATCGTTGAACGTAGTTGTTTTTGTCAGTAGTTCTGTACGTGATACTGTTATCTGGCTGGCAGTTCGTTAGCAGACGGTTCTTGCGATTCATATCGTGTTCCAGTATCGTGATAAGATAATTTGGTCATATCGCTCACCTGTACCTGGCAGTGCAGTCTTCCTTCTGGAACATGGAGGAATCGGTAACGCTTATGTACAGACACATTGGCTAGGTGCCACCTCTCATCTTCCCACAGGCTCCATTTCTGACCACCTGCTCCCCGCAGGCGTGAGGAGAAAAACGTCCTACGCTTAGCGTTATGTTGTCGAGTCCCGCAAGATTCCCATCCTGGCTCTCTCAAACCTCGAACACAGGATCACTCTCATGTTGCTCCCTCTGAGTGTGTGTAAAATCAGTGTTTCCATCGGAGTATCGCTAATCCTCTGAGTCAGGGGTATTCAAAAAATTCACAAATTCGTCTAGCTACATAAAATTTCTTGCTTACGCAGTTTTGGATAACGATTATCTTTAATGCTTAATTATTCCTTTATGGCTATAAATATGACAGTTTGAAGTAGTCATGTCGTGATTTTTTTTGCAGTGCCACTTCACGTCATAACTTTGGACTAGCGTGATAGGTATATATTAAAGCGCTCTTTCGAATCCGTTATCGTTTCTATAGCGACAGCTCATTCACAGGGACTCGTACGTCGGATTGATAATAATAACGAATTGATTTTTAAAAAAAACGTGTTGTATAACAAAAGAAAAATGTTTAGTTGTTGACACAATGAATTTTTTTTTTGTTAGTAGACGTTGTAATATTTATGGAAGGAGTCTCCAGTTTCAGTGCTTTGTAAATCTTGCCGGACAGAGGAGTTTACACTTTCCAGTTTCTCGGTAAAATGACTTAATAACTTTTTGATCAACGTTTTTTTGTCTCGTTAACTTGGCGTAATATGGCGTATATTATTTTCATCGTGTGTTATAACTTCCTTGTACCTCCCCCACAATATTTTCTAACAAACGTATTTGGTTGGTTCAGCTTCCCAAAATATAAACAAAAGAGTCATTTAAACCATCGTGAGCAGGATAAATCCGCTACTAAAGCTGAACGAATTCGGTAAATTCGTCGCTCAGAGTCACGTGAGCAACCTGTATGTTATAAGCTTCATGTCTGATGCCTGTATTAAAGTAAAAAACTCCACTTACGACTTTTTTGTCCTCTACTCCGAACATATGACATATATGTTTTAGACTTAAAGCGGAGAATAAATGCGTACTCCTCCGTGCACTCGTCTTTCAAACGTCTGTTTTTGTCATTGACTTTTTGAGGATTTTTGTGATTTCAGGTCGTCGCTTCACTCATCAGACCAGAAAACTTCCCTCTTGCTCTGTCTGTAGCTAGTCTCTGATCGAATAGCTAAATAATTTGCATGAAAGCATGTGATTGGATAAACCACAACAGAGGATCTGGTGCAGAAGCCATGCTTTTAAAAAAAATCGATCTACAGTAATGTTATGATTTTTTTTTTTTAAATATGAGCTTTCAGTTAATATTGTCTGAGTGAAACGCGATACATTTTGTCTCATAATAAATCCGTGATCTCGGTCACTTATTTGTATCTGGGCATTTACTCTGGTTATGTTCTTCGCGTTGTCACGTCATCACCCAGAATTCCATGCCACAACCGAACACTTCCACACCAGACTCCATTCTCCTACGAACTTCGCCACATGACCGGTCACATGATTCATGATAGCTGGACATTTTAGGAAAAACGACCCTAAATGGAAATTTTTCTTCAGAATCCTTCGCGTTTTGGTTTCTTCTCATTACGTTTGTAAAACTTTATTCAATAAATATTTCAGCATATTTTCAAGTTCATCTTCTTGACTTTTGTTGTTCCACTGAATCAGAGTCACTCGAAGATGTTGAGGAAATAGCGGAGGCAAAAGGCCGGACAAATGTATCCGTTTTTATTGCTGAACTCCTACGCTACTGCATTTCATTTAAATTTGGATTGTTTGAATGCGACATTTCAAAATAGTAAGCGTACAAACCCAGGCATCACAGTGCGATATTTGTAAGATTCATTTGTAAAATAAATGAATAAAATGAGCGAAGAGATCGACCCCTGGTTAGGAAACTCCAGATTAGACATTCTTACACACTAAATGCAAAGTCTGACTCCTAGCTAAGTTCGAGAGATATTTATTCACAGTTTGTTTTTCTAGTTTTTTAAAAAATTATTACAGTTTACATCATTTTCTGACTCTTGCATCTATTCAGACTGCATGTTCTGAATCACTGTGATGTCTGTAAGTGCAAAAGAAGAAGGGAAGGAGGGAAGAAGTGATGAAGGCTAGCCGTTCTTCTTTGACCAAGAGCTTCCTCTGCATTAAGCTCTGAGAATTACACAAGCCAGAAAGGTGTCTGCGTCTCAGCGGACCCTTCCCGCGACACGTAATTATTCCAATATTTGTAAGAAAGAGATAGCATTAATGCTAGATGGGGATTTGCCTATCTCTGCTAGCCAGGAAGAGCGAGTGCACGTTTGCAAAAGTTCTGCTTTTTCCTCATCCTGTTGTTTGCAAGATTCCATTAGGGATGATGTGCAGCTTACGTTTGTGAAATGCATTGTAGCAAAACCTAAACATGTTAAATATGTTTAGATTGCAGTATATGTGATTATAGTGGTGTTTAATAGGTGGAAAAATTTTCAACAAATTTTTCTCAAAGCGATAATGGTTTAATAAGTTTAGCTGTTAGCTAGAGCAAAAGCTTCTTCTCTCACTCGCTTTTCAATTTTTAAGGATGTTCAACGTCATATAAATCGAGAAATCCAGCATTGAAGTAGTGGAGACATTGGAGCAATCATTGGACTCAAAGTCCCACAATGCAATGCAGCTGAAGGTGGTGTTAGCATGACAGTTGAAGCTTTGGAAGCCGATCTGTTTGAGCAGAGTGTACAGATGAAGAAGTGAGAGAGCCGGACAGACTAACATAGAGATAAAGCACTCTTAACATAGAGATAAAGCAAGGGCTAAATCCTACCCATGGCTTTGTGGGTAATGTAGGAAACTGTTAATTGAAGTGAAGATAGGCCAAGAAGAAGAACTTTTTCTTCTTGGTGGTTGCAAATTCTGTGCTAAAAATATTTAAGAGCAAAGAAACCTTATAAAAAAAAAAAAGAGAGCTGTTACTTGAGATGTTGAGATGATTTTTTTTTTTTTTTTTTTTAACCTGAAATGACTTTTTTTTAAACGGATAAATGCATGTTTTCTTAGATGTTGAAAAATGATTTAAAAAAAATACTGCAAAATCACTGATATAAATGCGACATGTCCTAAAAGCCTGACTCAGAAAACCTCCATGTTCAATCCCGAAGAGTACAAAAGACCAAGGACGCAGTAAAAAAAAAAAGGCTGCGAAGTTTGAAAGTGAATACGGTGCGTGTCCTTGACTGCAGGACGCGCGGGTCTAATGAGATGAGGCAGATGACGAAGAGCTGAAATATCAGTTTCCATGCTGATGTTGGACGTGTTGTAAACAGCTGATAGAAGTGCGAATCACACGTGCTGTGCAGATGATGACTTTGCTGGATGCACACTGGTTTTGCTCTGAACAGAATTTTCCATCTTTCCATCTTATAACTGCATTCAATCTTCTACTGGTCTCTTTTTAGGGCCTCGGCTTATAACAATAACAACACTTTCTTCAGAACCAATACCACACATTGTGTTGTGATTCTTCATATGAAAAAAAAATACTTTAGCCAAAGTAAATTGATACCAAAAAAGAAATGGTTAGCACTTTATTAAAATTTCCTTGTATTTTCGAATAAGAAGAATACAAAACTATTAACAACAGATATAAACCCAAGTAAAATGATATTGTTTAATGAGCACTAAATCCTGAAGACAGTTGTTAGTTGTGCGTTTAATACGGAAAAATCACTTTGTTTATTTGCCAGATGTTAATTCGATACTAAAAATGTTGTCACTGTATCACTAACCGCTGTTCCCTCTAAGCTGCATGCCTTACATGATAACACACTGCTGATGATTCTCCCATGCAGGAAAAAATAAAATCCACTAAAATGTGTATAAAAAGTTAGCGAAGTGAAGTAGTGAAGTGACAGATGATAGCTACAGGTACATTTGTCTCTCATGACGCATGAAGCCCAAACAGGAAAGCACGTCAAACGAGAGAGTTTCGCTGCCACCCAAATTCAGTCTCAACCACAAATATTACTAGCCGTCAGAACCACATTAGCTATGAGCTCAGCACGCCATGCTAATTGTTTATCATTAGCATAGCGGTACTGCCGAGAGTTGTCTTCCCAGACCACAATGCCGCGAATGTTGTTATTATTTGTTGAGGAATTATGTTAGGTTTTAAGGTTTACGGTTGAATTTTTATTTAGTTATTGATTGTTGGCAAACAGCAACAAAAGTAATGCTGCACTAGAGATTGGTGATTTTAGATCATAATGTTTTCCAAATATTGTCTAGAAGGCTGGGCAAATCATAAATTTATTAGCTAGTCCACAGCACTGCTAACTAACCTTCTACGCATTGACACTACTGTAGCTTCTGTCAAAAACACAGGCAAAATATTGAGTAGTCATGAAGGAAATGGTTATGGATGAAATATCTCACTTTTATTCCTGTAGATATTGCCAATGAAAGACTTTAAAACGAAAAACAAAGAAGTGTGAGGGTGGAGAAAAAATGGTGATCAGTGATTGGTTGTTGGTTGGGAACAGTGATGATCAGTGATTGGTTGTTGGGAACAATGGTGATCAGTGATTGGTTGCTGGGAACAATGGTGATCAGTGATTGGTTGCTGGTTGTGAACAATGGTGATCAGTGATTGGTCTTTGGGAACAATGGTGATCAGTGATTGGTTGTTGGGAACAATGGGGATCAGTGATTGGTTGTTGGGAGCAATGGTGATCAGTGATTGGTTGTTGGGAACAATGGGGATCAGTGATTGGTTGTTGGGAGCAATGGTGATAAGTGGTTGGTTGTTGGGAACAGTGGGGATCAGTGATTAGTTGTTGGGAAAAGTGAGGATCAGTGATTGGTTGTTGGGAACAATAGTGATCAGTGATTGGTCTTTGGGAACAATGGTGATCACTGATTGGTTGTTGGGAACAGTGGTGTTAGTGATTGGTTTTTAGGAACAGTGGTGATTAGTGCAAGTGGAACTCAGTCAGGCTTTACACACTGGTGGTGAACCTGCTCTCTGTCATCTCGTATAACAGAAGCTGTGATGTGAGCTGGAGAGCCGTATGGCGTGCAGGACAGTCACTAATGTCTGCTCAAACAGTCATTAGATTTGTCACGAGGCTCTATTTTTAGAGGCCTAAAAAGCCGCCAGATTTAGAAACAACGTGTCCAAATTGACAAAACTGCATGAGCGTTTATTGTGTTTCTCTGGTTGTTGAATCTACTTGGTCATCGGGCAGCTACGAATAAAAAACCAGCTTGGATACGAAATGTTCTGGGTGCTAATGATTTACTCATCACTGTACATACTGTGCTACAAAATCAGTGCTAATATTAGATCTTAATGTTCCATTAAAATGTCCATGTAAATTATTCCTCATGCTCTAGGACGCACTTTTAAGCAGCACTTTGTCTTCATTGATGTGAGACCCACATCTGCTCAGTTTTACCACATGGTAGCTGAACCTGCTGTATTTTGTTTGGCATGAGATGACATGTGGTCAAAATAGCATAATGAACATCAAGACAGCAGAGCAGCAGAAAGCAGTAGAAGCTGGGTATAAAAATTTCTAGCCTTTAGCGAATGTGTTCCTGTGTCTCGGTGAACCACCCACCACTATATGACTAATCATGAAGGTTGGCATGAGACATGAACTCGGTGGAGCTGGGATTTGTTCCTTAAATACATCACAGCATCGCGCCGAGTGAAAGTATTACTGTTGACACTAACACTAGCCTCACAAATCACAAGGTGAAACTTTTTTAGAGAAAGTGCAGCATGGTGGCCGTGTTTCCATCAGCCTGGTGCTTTCAGACCCTGAGGCTCAATCACACAGCTCGAATTTTCAAATGAAAACCTTTTTAAATAATTGAACAGTGACGGCTACAGTGGACTTTTTTTTGTTTACAGTGTATGAATTAATGGATTATGTACCAGGCAAAAATCGTGACTTCTAGCTAGCAAGTTTTTTGAGGAATCTTTGAATATTTTCCGTCGATTTCCATCTTTTCCAACATACACAATAAATTCTATGTAAAAAGAAATTAATAAATATTAGTATAAATATTACAGTATAATGTTTTTCGACACTTGTTTCCCTTATCTCCATTAATTAAGCAAAAATTATTATTATTATTATTATTTTTGTATTTTTTACATAGGTTTCTGGATATTTTGAGTACTTTTACTTCTAAAAGTTGAACATTTACTTGTAATCTTTTAATAAACAGTTACGTGGAAAAATATGAGGTGGTACCTTTGGGCTGTTAACACAATTGAAAATAAATAAATAAAAAGAAAATTAATAAAGAATTGCAGATTTCTGGTATCAGTACTTCTTTTGTGACACTTTTTCCATCTTCACAATTAAATTTAACAAATTTCTTTCTTGTATTTTTTCCTTTTTCAGGTAAAAGTTTAATTTAAAGTTAGTTAGTTTTGATTTTGTTTTTAATCAATTCTCCATGTGAGGAAAAAAAATTACATTTTAAAAAAATTTTATTAAACATTTGAAGGAGAAACAATCAAATCATTTCACACTTTCCTTCATACTGTGACAGAGAACATTTATTTTTCTGAATATCTTCAGTAATAATTCTATTTATATCATTTTATTTATTTATTTATTTATTTTAATAATTCCAGAAAATATTTTGATAAACAGTTATGTGAAGAAATCTGAGGTGGGAAATTGGAGATGTTAGCAAAATTTAAAAAAAAAAAAAAAAAAAAAATTAAATAAATAAATAAATAGAAAATATATTGTTTGGCAATTATTGTGCAGAATATTTTTTTTTATTTTATTTTTCTTATTTGTGCATAAATTAGCCTATTTCCTAATTAATTTTCTATCTCTTTGCATATTTTAATACATTTAAAAAAAATTGTGCTATAAAAAATCTTGTATTGTATCCTTTCAAAAGATTTAGTTGAATTCTCATATGAAAAAAAAAAAAAAAAAAAGGTTGTTATGGTAAGAAGTTAGGGTTTAGGGTTAGGGGTTAGGGTTAAAGGTTAGGGTTTAGGGTTAGGGTTAAAGGTTAGGGTTTAGGGTTAGGGTTAAAGGTTAGGGTTTAGGGTTAGGGTTAAAGGTTTGGGTTTAGGGTTAGGGTTAAAGGTTTGGGTTTAGGGTTAGGGTTAAAGGTTAGGGGTTAGGGACTATTCCTTTAACCCAGAGGTTCCCAAACTAGGGGTCACATGCCAATGTGGCATCGCTTGACTTACAAATGGAGTCGTGAGAGAAACTCAGAATCTCCTCTCTCGTTTGTTTCGTTCACATTATTTCACGAATGAATATTAGAAATTTCGCTCTGTGAAGATGAATTTTATGCGCTGTTCTTTTAAAATGTTTCAAACAAACCACATTTAAATGATTTTATTTTTATTTCACTATCCTTCGCTACAAGAAAACGAGCATGAAAATGCGCCGAAATATTGATTGAATGTGGATTTACAAGCGTGACGGTTAATAACAAGGAGAAATAACTCGTCTGCGTCGACTAAGGAATAACACACACGTGCCGTCATGGTGTAAGAGGAATAACACACTTCAGGATGTGCTGTTATAGGAAAACAGTACACTTCGATGTAGTAGCAGTAACACACATTAGGTCAGGCAGCATCACACCACAACCAGAGCTTGGATTGTTTTCCTGTAAGAGCATGCCTTTTTTTTTTTTGTTTTATTGCTTGCGTATGGTTCGAAGCTGGATGTGGTGGCAGAAATGAGACATGCTCTTTAAAACATTTTAAAAAAACGGTGTCTTACTAGACAAGGAATATTTCCTTTTGTTATTAGTATGGCTATCAAAAAAAATGTTACAGTAGTATTAAAAAATTAGAAAATGTACGCTGGTCAAGGGTTAAGGTCACAGAAAATTCATGATGGAGACGTTTGTAGCCGAGGTTTGGAATTCAAGTGCATGCTGTGCACATTTGAGGACATGTGATGGGACGTCGTGTTACATAAGGGATGAACCGAGCGCTCGTATGAAAATGAGAATGTGGATTATTTTTGCCTCGGCGCACGTTGCATTAACATTCACGCGGCGTACAGCCGAGCCGTGGCGTAATCCTCTGAGAGCCGCGCTTCTGAACAGAGCTGTTTATGGCGCTGTTTATCACTCAGCTGCACCCCACACGCCACCGTACACTACGTCTGAGCGAATCCGCACGTCACTCCACAGAGCAGGGAGGAAGGAACAATAACGTCCCAACGTCCTCCAGTGAGAAGATGTTCGGTTGGAATCCCCGAGCTCTCGACACTGTAGAGCGTTTCAACCTCCTGAGTCCACACTCAGCTTTTAGTCCCGCGTTTGAAGGAAGAATCTGGATCTGATCTCGTGGCTTGTCGTGGAAAAAAGTCAACATGACAGGCTCCGTGTGTGGATGAAGGAGCGAGGCGCGAGGCGCGAGGAGACGCCTCCCACACTCGGGAGCTGGAGCATCCTATTAATTTAGCTCTTGCTTTTGTTTTTTGGAAGAATAAAAAATCAGTCTTATGTAAAGACTACAGCTTTGAAGATGTCATTCCACACAGGTTTAAAAATAAAATTCAGTTTCTCTTTAATGGGAATAGGTGTCATTTTATTTGTCATGACTTGCATTAAAGCTTCAAAACACGGCTAGAAGAAAAAACACACTGTCTCAATTCCAAAAGACAGAAAGTATACTCCAGAAGTTAAGCTTATAACTATAATAAATAGAGACGCATGAATATTTATAAGAAATAAAAGCCTCAGTGTTGTGCTGTTATAGGAGAATAATCAGTGACAGCAGAATTGAACTCCTCTGAAGTTGATTATTTTCCCATCAAAGCACATCCAGGAGTGATTTATTCCTCTTCTATCACAGCAATTTGCCAACTATTACATTAAGGATGACTTCTTGTACTTTTTATCCATTTAAAGCTACAGTCTTTCAACTAGAGGTAGCATTAGCAAGGACTGTCATGACATCACTTTCAAGCACTCTGGAACATTCAGCTGTTTGAAAGCCGTGTTATAACTGTGTAAACACACAGAATTTGGCTCATGCTGATTTACGATGATGTTTATGAGTGGAGGCTTATGCGCGCTAATCTCCGGTATTAGCATGCTGCTTTGCTAGCTAAAGGATAGGTCATTCAGCTGCTTGAAAGCCGAGCTATATCTCTAAAAGTGCTTGATTTGTTACGTAAAGCCGGCCTGTGAAACGGTTCAAAGCTTTATACAGATTGTGTTTTCAGAGCTGTCCTGGAGCAACGTCGCTAATTCAGCGTCCGGCTTCATCCAAGTAATAAATGACTCCATCTTGAAAAAGTGCTTTCTTGTCTTTAATTTCATTCAGAGAGTGATATTTTGCTCACGGGAGAATTACCGGGCTGCACTGAGTGCTTGCTGATTTGAGATTGAGGTGAGATGGGGGCGGAGTGATGGGGTGTTGGGGCGTGTCTATAAAATGACTGACAGGAAGCCCATCCATCCATCGTCAATCTTTTTCTCATCTCATCTTTATCAATAGAGCGACTTTTCCACCTCTGTCTTTCCGTCCTGCCTTTTTAATTCACATTTTTTACGATTAGAATAAATCAGCTAGCTATTCTGAGGCCCCTAACGCAGGCAGAAAATATCTTTTCATACTTTTTTAGATTAGATTTTTCTAGCTTTTTAGAAAACAAATTTCGCTCCACTGATCAGTAGTCTAGTCCTGGTTATTTTGACAGTGAAGTACACAAATGTCTTGGGTTTGTCTTTATACTTATCCCGGTTTGTCTGTGAATGTCGGATCAGCTTGAAAAGGCTCAGGAGCTAAAAAATCTTTCATCATTTTTAAAACACTGACTGACGGATAAAAAAAAAAAAAAAAAAAACAAAGCTTCAAATCCCCAAGAGGGGATTATCTTCCGGGAAAAAGCAGAATCTGAAAAAAAAGAAAAAAAAAACCCACAAGTGAAAGATTCCTGCAGACTCTTCATTTGTGTCCACAGTGACATGTTTCTGGATTTTTTTGCTGAAGCGACACTCGTGTGGAGTCACTTTTATTTATTTTATACCTGGTGTGACTCACATGATCTCCATCAGATCATTATAAACATACATTATCAGTGTATATGATGAAATAAGCTTTGTTAATCTAGTGATATTTTTTGAATCCTGCGTCTTGCCAGACTCTGGCACGCTGCTGCAGTAAATCTCATGACCTGTACTGATTATGGGACTAGACGAAAAAGCATTTCCGTCAACTCTTCGGCGTTGAAGGAGAGTGGAGAGAGAATAATAATATTACCAGCTGTGTAGTCGGGAACTGCTTGCTGGCAGTGGCAATCGTGAGAGCTCAAGCTGGGCGGTGGACTTTTATGTGATTCTGCAGCAACCTACAATTAAAAATCATAACAGCAGATATTCAGTATAATCATTTTATAAAATGTCCACATGCCTGGCATCTTCACTACGAATACTGCTCAAAGTGTTTGAACATGCTGACTGGCGAAGGAGAGAAAAAAACAGCGTATGTAATATTTTTCTAATTCTCAGCACCATTAATTTTTAATGTGTTAACTTTGACACTTCATTGTAATCCTGTTTAAAAGTTTTAGGTCCAAAATTATGTCCTTTTTTCTGTTTTGGCCAGAAACCAAAAAGTTTTTGACCGTTTTTGGTCAAACATTTTCAGCAGCATCCCTAAGAAAGTGATGTTTTATATATGTATGTATATGTATGTATATATATATATATATATATATATATATATATATATATATATATATATATATATGTATATATATGTAGTATATATATATATATATACTTGTCTAATATTAGCTAAGTTGAACATACACTGATAAATTATTATTTCATTTTAATGAACACAAAATATTCTCCATTTAAGCTAGGGCACCCTGAGAGAAGGCGTGAAAGTGGGCGGGGCTTCCAGGTAGTGTCAGTTCATATCAGAGAGTTCGGAATACCTTCGCAGATGTTTCCAGAGTCATATATCGATTAGCTCGTGGCTTTTGGTGTATTTTGGAGTGATAAGTCGTAGTAGTGTACTTTGATATTAAATTTTCGAGTTCCTACGCAAAATACGTGAAAGTTGTCAGGTCTGGGAATGTAATCTATTCGGAGTAAACGTTTCTCTATAATGACTGAACATAATATTGTGAGCAAATCTTGTACAGTCATGTATATAGCACTGTTGCTATAAAGTAATGTAGCGAGACTCCGCCCACTATAATCTCTAGCTGTAGTCTTCTGAGTTTGCGTAGCTTCCTGTGGAGAGACTCGGTTATTTCCGGAATAATGCATGGCTCCTTTTTGTCATTAAGGTTCACCATTTAGCCTCCGCTAAGCTTCATGATGCACGACCTGACAGGAACCATTTACTAAATTTCATCAGTCTTCGGTGCTTGCCCTTTCTAAACAATAATAACAGAGCGTCTCAGTCAGGCTGACGGTGAAACTGGAGCACATTCAGCCATGATGGCTCGGCCCAGATCGCTGCTCCACTCTGATACACTCGAAACCGAGGTTTAACGCCAGAATCATTATTTCAGACTGATTGTGACTTATCCAGCGGCTTGGAAACAAATTTCTAATCAGGTTTTATTCTGTACAAAGCAACAGGATGTAGTTTTTGCTAGTGTTGCACTCCCATGTAGATAACGGTTAGACAGTGGGGAGAAAATGGCTAATAGCAGTTAATTAATTTTCTCTGCATGAAGAATGTATATTTTTATTTTATAGAAATCATTAGAAATTAAACATGAGCCAAAATGAGATAAGCAATCAATTGACTTGACATAATTGACAATGCATGCTGGTTTTTTTTTTTTTTTTTTTTTTTTCCTCTTGCTAAATATGTTTACAGTCAACTGCAGAATTATTGGCACCCTTCAGGAGAATGGACTAAAAATAATTGGATCATTTGTGTACTGTTTATTTTTTGCAAAGTTTCAGCATTACATTTCATTCTCATAAGATAAATAAAACCATAACAATATTCATTAATCATACATTTAATAGTTATTAATAATAATAATACATTTTTAGAAACTTATTTGCCAAAATTATTGACACTATTGACATTATAGACTTTATTTAAAATAAATGAAAAATTGTCATCCTTGACAAACCTTTTAATTTCTCTCAGACTCCAAGAAGTATTTTTGGTTTTTCTGACTTTCCTGTTTCCATGAGGTATAAAATATGAGGTTGCACACATGTAAAATCCCTCCATCATCCATCAATATGAAGAAAACCAAGGCGCTTTTAACACAAAATAGACTTACCCATAAGCAGTTAAGCATGTATTGGTAGGTTCATTAAATACCATTAACATTACCCTTAAGTTCAATCTAGGCCATAATTAAAAAGAAGAAAAAAAAAAAAACCTGGAACAAACGCCAGGAAGAGGATGCGTTGCTGCTCATTCCTCCATTATTTGCATGAAGGAGGCTTCAAGATCATCGGAAAGTGTCCCCACTTGGTCTGAATACTTGCATCCACACTAGTGAAATTAAATTTTCCCTGATTTTTATTTCATGTTAATAAACTCAAAAAATTCTCGACAAAAAAAGTGAGAGCGCCCCCTCGAGGCGAGAGCATGTGAGGTTGGAAGAAGGGGGCGGAGCTTCTAGGATGTGCATTTTTTTTGGATGCCCGCGGGGGCCGCAGGTTGGCATGAGACATGCATTTTTTTTTTTTTTTTTTCACAATGCTCTTATCCTCATATCAAAAAGGTGTCCTGTCTCATCAGGTGACCTTAACAACACTTTCCCGTCCATCATCAAACTTAAAATGAGAAGTCACGTGACCAGTTGAACCAATCACGTTGCAGCACAGAGTGTAGTGTTTTCACACCTGATGTGCACCACACCGCAGTTTGGTAGAAGCGAACTACAGATCACCGTTTTCGAGAGAGCGAGGGATCAGATCTCTGCACGGCTTCCTGACTTGAAAACTGCTTTCACACTTCACCAAATCTACAAACCACTCGGGAGAAAAAAAAAAAAAAACATGAACGTCAAAACGACCTCAGGGCTGGTATTCTTTTCAAGGCAGGCTTATTGTTGGGGTGCCAATACTTTTGAACTACTTTAAAAATATGCTTTTCTTTATAAATTATATTCCTGTATGTTTAAACTGTTATTCCTTTTACATATTTACTTTCGATCACGTTAATAAAGCGAGCTAAATGCTACTTCATTCACTTCCTAACACTCTGCAGGATAAACAGATTATTAGAGCTGGATCGTGTAATATTACATAATATTTCTTTCCGTTTGGGTCTTCAGTTTGTTTTCGCTCGTCATCTTTGTTCCCCGAGCCGTTTCAAATTTCCAATATTTTGACGTAGCCGAATGGCCAGGGAATGTCTGGAGAATATTCATGAACATATGCTGCTCTTCTGTCAGTCCAACAAGTCATCCTGTCCTTCTGCAGAACGTGTTCGAGAGAGAGGAAGTGAGACTGACTAATCACTACTGTAGATAATTAACACCACTACTCACGCAGGGGTGAGTACACACGAGCACTGCTGTACAGCCATGCCAAGGAAGGAAGGAAGAAAGAAAGAAAGAAAGAAGGAAATGAGAACAGAGAAAGAAATGAATAAAGAAAAAAGAAAAGACTAAAGTAAATAAAGAAGTCAGAAAAGAAAGAAAGAAAGAAAGAAAGAAAAAGGATAAAAATGAAAGAAAAATTAAATATGTTAAAGAAAGAAATGAGGACATTTCAAAAGAAATGAATAAGGAAAAAAATAAAGAAAAGACTAAATTACATAAAGAAGTTAAAGAAAGAAGGAAAGAAAGAAAGAAAGAAAAGGATAAAAAAGAAAGAAAAATAAAATATCTTAAAGAAAGAAAGAAAGAATGAGAACAGACAAAGAAATGAATAAAGAAAAAAAAGAAAAGACTAAAGTAAAGAAATAAACAAAGAAAAGGGATTAAAAAAGAGAAAGAAAGAAATGAGGACATAGAAAAATGAATAAAGAAAAAAATAAAGAAAACACTAAACTAAATAAAGAAGTTAAAGAAGAAAGAAAGAGAAAAAAGGATAAAAAAAGAAAGAAAATCAAGAAGAAATCAAGAAAGAAAGAAAGAAAGAAAGAGAAAAAGAAGGAAAAACATGTATATAAACTTTATAATAAACATAGCAATAAAACATATGAATGCTGTGTGAAACGCTGCTCTGTGGTTAAAGAAAGAAAGAAAGAAATGAGGAAATGGAGAAAGAAATGAGTGAAGAAAATAAAGAAAAGACTAAAGTAAATAAAGATAGATAGATAGATAGATAGATAGATAGAAGGAAAGTAAGGGAAAAAAGAATAAAGAAAAAATAAAGAGGGGAAAGAAAAGACTAGATTAAATAAAGAAATGGTTATAGTTTATAAAAAGTTTTGTTTAGTTGAGTTTTGTTTTGTTTTATTAACTTTTAGTTCGTTTTGTTGAGTTGTTTTTTTTTTTAAGTTTTGTTAAGTTTTGTTCAGGTTTGTTTTGTTGAGTTTTATTTTGCTTTGTTGAGTTTTGCTTTATGTTTTGTTAAGTTTTGTTGAGTTTTCTTTTGTTTAATTTTGGTTTGTTTTGTTGAGGTTTTTTTTGTTTGTTTTGTTTTGTTGGGTTTTATTTTAGTTTTGTTTTGTTGAGTTTTTTTTTTAGTTTTGTTTTGTTGGGTTTTGTTTTGTTGAGTTTTGGTAACAGCACTAACAGTCTTGGGTATCTGTAGTGGAAACGAACCCTGTAAATATTTAATTATTCTGGGTTTTATTTTTATTTTCCTCTTTGCCCAGCCTCTCTAATGTCTGATTTAGAAGAAAATATTTTATGCACTAAATCTTCAGCCTCTCATGACCATCTGTTCAGCAGGACTCAGTGTTAAACTGTGCTCGGTGAACATCGCTTCAGAGCCCATGCCAGGCAACATATTTACTTTTTTAGCAAATCACTAAGCTGTGAAAACAAAATCTGGGTCAAACAAATCCGTTTGCTCCGGGCTATAATGATGACTTCACACCAAAATATAAAAATGAGCTCGGGTCACAGAAATCCTGTCTGAATCTGTTAATAACTGATGCACTGTAATTAGCTTTAACTCTTTTGGTGTGATATGAATAACGCAGGCTTCAGAAGTGTTTAAAATCGAAATCTTTAAAATAATTCACGCTGTAACCTTGTAGTAGTGCAGACCGTAACTCAAAAGCCTAGTCCGGTTTAACCACGACACTTTATTCATGATTTAAAAGAGCTACTGTCAAGGGTAAAAAAATATACAAAAAGCACAAATCTCAAATATCCCTTAAATCTCAGTCAAATCTCACTCAGGTCTCACTCAAATCTCACTCAGATCTCACTCAGATCTCTCTTAAATCTCACTCAAATCTCACTCAGATCTCACTCAGTTCTCTTAAATCTCCTCAAATCTCACTCAAATCTCACATAATCTCGATCAGATCTCACTCAGATCTCATTCAGATCTCACTCAATTCTCTCTTAAATCTCACTCAAATCTCACTCAGATCTCATTCAGAGCTCATGTAAATCTCACTCAGATCTCTGTTAAATCTCACTCAAATCTCACTCAGATTTCACTCAGATCTCATGCAAATCTTCCTCAGATCTCTCTGAAATCTCACCCAAATCTCACCCAAATCTCACATAATCTCAATCAGATCTCTCAGATCTCATTCAGCCCTCTCTTAGATCTCACTCAGATCTCATTCAGATTTCATGCAAATTTCACTCAAATCTCACTTAAATATTATAATATCTAAATATTGAGAATTGTGAAGAGTTTTAATGAGAATTGCTACTGCTGCTAACAAGCTAATGAGCGGTTCATGCTGCTAACATGCTAATGAACTGCTACTGCTGCTATCAAGCTAATTAACTGCTACTGCTGCCAACAAGCTAATAAACAGCTACCACTGCTAACAAGCTAACGGACTGCTCCTGCTGCTAATACACCTGCTTTTTGCTAGCACAATTTATCCCTGTACACAAGCAAATTAGCTCTCAGTCATTTAGGGCCTCAGTTTGTATGCTACAAAAGTTAGGGTTGGAGAGGGCGGAGCTAGCTTTCATACATTTTATTCCAACATAATTTGTACGAAATTGAAATATCTATCCACATCAACAGCTTTATTTGTTAAAATTCATACAAATTTGCTGTTATATCAAGTTGTTTTTCTCCTTAAAGTCGCCTACATGTTTGACGGATTTATTTGATTATAGTTACTAAATATAGCTAATGTAGCTAGCTAAATATGAATTCTTGATTCTGATTGGTCGGAAACTTCTTAACCAGTGGACGTCCACGTAAACAGCTTAAAAAATGTCTGTAGTCGTAACGTTAAATTTTCCGACATCTTCAGGATGAAAGAGTTTACGCTGCTTTAGTTTACGTTTCTCGGTAACATGACAAGCTGCGTTTTTTTTTTTATTCTTTGAGAAAGAGAGAAAAGAGAGGCTGGTGAGGGAACGACTTTATAGCTGCTCTAACGTAAGTGAGGACAGGAACTTGTTTCCAATCTTAGCTGTAGCTATAAATATAATGTAGCTATAAGTATAATGTATTGTTTTTTTTAATAAATAAAAAAAAAGTGTCGTGGTTGGCGTGAGAAAAATAAAACACTTCAGGGTTTGCTGTTATAGGAAACTGATTAACTTTGAGGTGGAAACTGTAACTCCGCCTTAACAGTAACACACCAGCCTGTTGTTGATTATTTTTCTGTAACAGCGTGACGCAGAGTGTTTTATTTCTTACGTGTAAATAGCGGTTGATTTAAGCTCTGAGCCACAAGCTTTTACTGTAAGAGGAACACGTTCTTGCCTGAAGTGGAGGATGAAGCTCTTTGAGTAGATCAGATTTGCTATGTGTGTGTGTGTGTGTGTGTGTGTGTGTGTGTGTGTGTGTGTGCTTTTCGAGCTGGAACTATTCAGCTGGCAACATTAAACACAGCTTTGTTTGCTCATCCGTACCAGAGATGATTCAAACTTAATCTGTCTGAGGCTTTGTTTGATAAAGACGCCGAAGCGCAATGGAATAACGGAGAAAAAGATCCTTATGGTTTCTTTCTGTGTGACACGAGCCACAGTACGAAGCAGACCACAGCGCGGCTGAATTCTCAGCTCTGATTGGTCAGAAAGGTGTGTGTTATTTCTGTATAAGCGCACGGCTCGGACAGTTGAATGACAGGTTTGTGTTAATTCCACTCGCGCTGTCTATTACGTTACCGTTTCTATAGTAACGGCTCATCCGCAGCGACACTTACTGTAGACGCTCCACGTAATCTAAAAGTAATGTTTTTGAAAAAATATACAGTTGATGTGGTGACGGTTTCTGTTAGATGTTTATGGAAGGAGTCTCCAGTGTCAGTGCTTTGTAACAGTCACAGTGTGTGCTGATGCATTTTGTAATGTCTTTTTTTTTATTTGTTTTATATTTTTTTTTAAAAAAATTTGTGTTTTAAATTTGTGTTTTGTTTGTTTGTTTTTATTTTTTCAGACATATTATTTTTAATCAGCTTTTTAATATTAATATTTATATTTTTTTACAATATTTTTTATTTTTATTTTAATTTTAATTTAAATTTTTAATTTTTTTATTTTCATTTTTTTTAAAAATTTTAGTCTTCTTTTAAATTTTTTTTAAACTTAATTTATTTACCACTTCAGTCCTGATTTTTTTTCCTCTACATACTACAATTTTTTTCCCTTTTTCCCTACAAACCCTTATTTATTTATTTATTTATTTATTATATCCACTGTCACACTGTTCTTATTTATTTTTTCATATTCACTTATTTCATTTATCTCAAATTTATATTTTTTTTCATATCCACTGCAGTGGATTTTCAATAACCAGAACATGGCTAGAATTTTTCCATTTGTATTTTTTCTATATTTTTATTTATCAGAACCAATCAGTGAATTTCAAAAAAAACTGAATTCACGCATTCTGATGAAGAAAAACCTGCGACTCGTGTCACGTACGTTACAGTGGACACAAGACCTGACAGCGTTAACCTGAGTGACGTTTTTACATAAACTTGTCTTTTATCCAGCACAGGATCAGCATTTGTTTTTAAATGTGCTTAACAAATTAATATGACTAATAATTTATAACTAAAATTTGAAAAATACTTTTTTATAGAAAATTCATATCAAGCTGCAGTTACAGGATCAGTATTTATTTTACAGTAGCACTCAGACACCTTTTTTTTCATACCATGTGATAACTGTATAAAAGAAGTCTTTACTTGTTTTCCTTTTTTATTTATTTTTTTTTAAATTTACAAATTCATTTTTCTTCTTTCAGTCAAAAAACCCTGAAAACATTATTATTATTATTATTATTATTATTATTATTATTATTATTATTTTATTTATTTATTTTTTTTAAAGTTTAGTTTCTGTGCCTCTCCATGTCTAACGCACGTTAAAAAATTGTTCAGGTTAATGCTTTTTTTTAATTTTTATGCGAATATATTACTCTGTAATAACAGATCACGGATCAACTGCTACTCGGTTGCACTCGGGCGCTGTGAGAGGAAATGGATTACAGCGTGGCATGAATTAGCAATGGGTTCGCTAAATCACAAAGCTAAAAGCAGAGCGAGTCGGAGTGTGACTGCTACATCACACCTTCCTCCGTCTAAAACATTCAGTGTGTGAGGGAGGGCTTAGTGACACCGAGGTGGAGAATTTCCAAAAAAAATAAAAAATTTCCCAGAGTGCCATGAGACTGCAAACAAACAAACAAACAAACAAACAAATAAATAAGAAGTGGTGTTGGTGTGGAAATGTCGAGGTGTTACAGTGAGTTACACTGCAGTTTATAATATAATTACACAATTAATTATTAAATTCTGTGTGTTCGAGTTATTCATTAGTTGAACCAAGTATCATCTAGAGATGAGAAAATCCTCCAAAACTGTCATTTTTTTAAATTTCAAACATTAACTTAGTGTATTAACAGTGAATCTTGGTAAAGTCCTGATTCCTGCGAGAAAATGAGGAAAAAAACCCAAAACCAAAAACTAATAATAATAATAATAATAATTTAATTTTTTTTATATTAAATTTTATTTTTTATATTCATTTTTTTTATTTGTTTAATTACAATCATTATTATTATTATTATTATTATTATTATTATTATTAATGTTGAATAAATTGTGAATTATTTAGCACATAATGCTTACATAATATTATTTTATTTTATTGACCACATTGTTCATGCAGTGTGACAGGTTTATAAGTGCATAAGCACCTTTACTGGACCGCCTCCTTCTTCTTCTTCTTTTTTTTTTTTTTTTTCTTACTTTTTTTTTATTTTTTTTTTTTACTTTGTTCTCAACATTTTTGTGGAAGCTATTAATTGATTAATTTATTAAAAAAATCTTTTGGCTGTCTTTAGGACTTTTAAGTTTTTGCTGTTTTGTCTTAATCAACATTTTAAATATCCTGTAAAAAGGTTAATTATGGCACAAATATGTGGAATAAATTGTTTAATTCTTGGGAGTGGATGGGATAATATTTGAGTAATGTTTTACATACAAAACATACATACTAACAGGGCTGGGTGATGTGACGATATTAAATAATATCCAGATTATGATAAATAATGTCACGATACGCTTTTCGGAGATATCATTATATCTTTATAAATTTTTTTACAAAATAAATACAAACTGACTGTAAGCTGCTGATTTGGCGCTAAAATTTTGTAACTATTTTTTCCTTTTCGTTGTTGAGTATTATTTAGTTTTTATAGTTTTTAAATATTAAAAAATAAAAAATTGAATATAAAAAAATAACAATAAAATGATCAGATTTAAAAAGAAAATCTGTTTCTTAGCAAACCTGTATATCATGGTATATATCGTGTATGGTAGAAACGTCTTAGAGAATCATGAGATGATATTTTTGTCGTAGTAGTTTTACTCGACATCCCTACATTGTATACGGACTGAAATAATGACTGCTGGTTGTTTTAGTAAACCTTTATTCTGTAGTTATACACAAATGTGATTTAAACGCTGAAAACAGTGGGATCTGATTGGTGTGCGATGTCCGGACTGTATTATATTAAGTTTAATGGTGTGTTTTTTTGGGCTTTCAGGTGCTACCTGTTGGACGGGATCTCGAAAGGGGCGTGGTTAAACCGTTCCAGTATAATATTCGCAGGGAATGATAAGTGGTCAGTGGATCCTCGCGTATCCATCATATCGAACATGGGCGACAAACACGAGTACAGTCTACAGATACAGAAAGTGGACGTAACGGACGAAGGTTTCTACACCTGCTCGATACAGAGCGAACGCAATCCACGGCCAAAACTCATCCAGTTAATCGTCAAAGGTAAGACTCCTGATCTTCTGGATTTAAAATTCACAAACACACTTAGTTGCTGGCTGTAAACCGTTATAACATCTCTATTTTACGAATTTTCATTTATGATCGTAACTCTGTTACGTACTTCATGCGTATTACTCATAAAATGACGTGGACTTATACAATAACTCATATTTCGGAAGTCAATTTTGAAAGTAGAGAGTGTCTCAGGCTTAATGGCAGAATTTCGTGTCTTTCTGTTGTCACTAATTAGCTTTTCATGTTTTTCGTTAAGTTATATATAACTAGCTAGCTACCTAATAGCTTTATAAACTAGCAATTAACTACAAAGATTCTGTATTTAAGCAACATCGCACACACAATAGTGAGGTTTATACTGAATATCGTCTTGGCTGTAGACACGAATGTCGTAGCTAATCACAGCCGTGCTAATATTCAGTATAACCGCACGACTGTGAGTGCGATGTTGCTTTAATACAACAAGAAACAATAAAACAAGAAATTAGTATCGAGGAAGTGACATTTCCGACACAATATGGCCAAATATTCTTTTTTTTTTTTTTTTTTGGATCAGCTAGCAGAAATAGATCCCGAAGAAACCACACTCAGCTAGCTGGCTAGCTAGCTCACGTTGATTTTTACATTCCCGTTAAAGCTGTTTCTGGTGAAATTGGCTTCCTTTCTTCCTTTTCATCTTTATCTGATGATCTGCTTTCATATTTTATGTCAAAAGTTATATTCCTGAAAAGTATCGTTTGCCGTGTCGGATGATGATGTCGCTAACTCTACTGTAGAAACGATTTCGAACTAGGAAGTGGAATTTTACGTAGCGAACACGAACGAGTGGAGCGATATACACTCATCCCAGGGCGGTTATAGGAAATATAAGCACTCTTGAAACACCTCTCTACCAATCAGATTAGTGGACCAGAACTAAATGTTGTATAATTAAGGATTAAATTGCGTAGTTTTCTCATTAACAGATTTATAATTTGTTCATGAATTCTGAATAATTAAAAATACTTTATTTTCTAAAAATCTTTTACATGTGAAGAGCTTTAAGATTTTGGGCTTTGGGCTTTGCTACATAAATAATGGAAACATGCTAAATTTTTATTACTAGTTGATTACAGAAGGTCTAGAATTCCAGATCTCCAGGGAATCAGCTCAATCCTGGTATCACATCACACGGCCTCCATCTCTGTGGATCACCGCAAACAGAAAAGGATCTTTAAGTGTCCTTTAGGGGGTCGCTGGGTAATTAAGAGTCTTTGAACCATCTCTGATAGCTAGAATAGGGAGAATCCCGGGTATATGTGGAGGATGTAACAGAATTAAAACCAAATAATCCCTGGTACATATGGATGGATGGATGGATGGATGGATAGAGTGCAACTGAAGACAAATATTCCCTGGTACATACTGATAGATAGATAGATAGATAGATAGATAGAGTGCAGTTGAAGACAATCCCTGGTACAGACAGATAGATAGATAGATAGATAGATAGATAGAGTGCAGTTGAAGACAATCCCTGGTACAGACAGATAGATAGATAGATAGATAGATAGAATGAGTGCAATTGAAGACAAATATTCCCTGGTACATATAGATAGATAGATAGATAGATAGATAGATAGATAGATAGATAGATAGAATGAGTGCAATTGAAGACAAATATTCCCTGGTACATATAGATAGATAGATAGATAGATAGATAGACAGATAGATAGATTGATAGATAGATAGAAGACAAATAATCCCTGGTACACACTGATAGATAGATAGATAGATAGATAGATAGATAGATAGATAGATAGATAGATAGATAGATAGATAAAGAGCAATTGAAGACAAATAATCCCTGGTACATATTGATAGATAGATAGATAGATAGATAGATAGACAGATAGATAGATAGAAGACAAATAATCCCTGGTACACACTGATAGATAGATAGATAGATAGATAGATAGATAGATAGATAGATAGATAAAGAGCAATTGAAGACAAATAATCCCTGGTACATATTGATAGATAGATAGATAGATAGAAGACAAATAATTCCTGGTACCTACACACATACAGACAGATAGACAGATAGACAGATAGACAGATAGATAGATAGATAGAAGACAAGTAATTCCTGGTACCTACACACATACAGACAGATAGACAGATAGATAGATAGATAGATAGATAGATAGATAGAAGACAAGTAATTCCTGGTACCTACACACATACAGATAGATAGAGCAGAGTTACAGTAGTAGTAAGAAGTGAACATTTACAGATAAACAGAAATACTATGAAATAAGCACAAAATCTAAAGGAACTGTATTCAGGAAGAAAAAAATGGATTTTTATTGTTTGGAAGCTCATTTAATTACGTTTCTTGTCTGGAGGCTCGTATGACATGATCAGGCTAAATTTGACATTTTTTAAAACATTTTTACACCCTGTAGAGCCAGTAGGCCGTGTCCCAGCGCCAGTACTGTAATTTATAACGTGAGTGTTGGTGGAAGTGTAATTTCATTTTGATGACCTGAAACCGGGGTATTAAACTGTAACTGGGATTAGACCTGTTGCTCCGTAAGCTTCATATCGTCGCTGATCTACTGCTGTCTGAGTCGTGTTTCTCAGCCCTGACTCCATCCATCACTTTCTACCGGAGCGATTTCCTGTCCACTGCCTCCAGCTGACATGTTTTACACTGCCTTCCTTATCTCAAGATGACATCACCTGTCATTTTTCTTGCTTTTCGTCATCGCTGAAAATTAAACCGCAGAACGTTTAGATTTACGTCCGCGAACATACTGAAGGTAGAGCAGACGTCAGTAAGTAAGAAATACTTGATTAATAAATATCCTTACCTTTTTAGGGAGAAATTGTTTGATAAAATTCACGTAATATACGTAGGCTATTTTAATGAGGCCCCCAAAAAAAAAAGTATTTAGAAACAAAAAGAACGATTTTCCAGCGACTACGTTATCTAAACTATCTAAAACAATCCCTAATTACTAAGTTCCTCGCCTTTAATTAGTCTCAGCAAGCGTTTCTTCTGGTACGCTACCATTTAAATCAATCACAACCCTCGCGTAATTATATATAAAGTCAGACTTTTAGTGTAATTTAACAATCCTAATCATAACAAACTCTTTAAAGAGCTAGAGTTTAAAAATAAAACTGGCGTTGTGTTAATTCATGCACTTTGTGTCATCTATAAAGAAGTGTCGTTTATAAAGATATAACACACGGACAGTAATGTTATATTGAAAACGCATGGATAAGATGATAAATATTGTTAAAAATGCAATCTTGGCATCTGTTCATCACTTCGTTTGGTCACTAGATGACAGGAAGAAGGATATATATATATATATATATATATATATATATATATATATATATATATATACTAAGAAATAAAGTTAAATGAATTAAATAGTAAAGTAATAAACAGTTGGAATGATGAGTGTGATGTGATCGTGCGCTTTGGATCGATTCCAGACAATAGTGGACGCGATGATGACACAAATGTATTATTTTCATCATTTAAGCCACAATCTCACCTGATAATAACATCACCGTAAAACACCTTTATTACATTTCCACTGATAACTATTTACACGAACGCTAGTAATAGAAGGAAATGACATTTTATCTTTATAAAAGAAGATCTACACTTCTGTTTCTCCTGCTACAGGACCGTCACGTCGATATCCCTGAGCTCAGAGTGCAGACTTTCAAACAGAAACGGATAAAAAAAAATACACGATCCTGATTGGTTAATATTTGTTTATTAATTCTTATTAGCGGTTAATTCTCACCATACACAAAAATGACTTATTGCAGGGTTTTTTTTTTTCAGTTTCACCCATTAACATGTAAAAAATGATTATTTTTTCAGTGTTTTAAAATTTTTTTTTTCAGATTACTTTAAGAAGACTAAACAAACTAAACAAATTACCTGCAACAACTTGACACAACAATTTTTGTTGTTAGTTTGATTCAAGGTTGATTTTTTTATCCAAAATAACCTCCTTAGACGAATGAACGAACGCTTTAGCTTGACATCTGGGGCAGTTAAGCATGATGGAGAAATCCCAATAATGATTTTGATTGTTGACGTTTCTGCACATTATTATAGTGTAAATATTGCGCAATACAGTGTGCTATTTGACACGTGTATAATCAGCTGCGCTGTGTTTGTGCTATATGAAACAGCCACGAATAAGCATTAGGAACTGTCAGAGAAAAGTTCAGGAGGTTTACACCCCAAATCGCCCTCTGAAGAGGTGTGTTTCTACCTCAGCAGCTCCTAAATGAGAGAAATTTTACAGCTTATTATACAGTAAAAATGATAGTTGTGTAATCGGTCAGTTACATTATAAAGCACGATAGAGAGAGATTTCTCCTTTTCTTCTTTTTTGTCATCATCTGTATCTGTAGCAGTGGTAGCTAGTGGTTTTTAAACTAAGGGAAGCACATGTGTCTGTTATTAAAGTATATATCTGTGTGTGTTCTGTTTAATGTGCATCATCTCTCAATCTTTCCTCATAAATAAGAGCATCAAAATACTTTTCCAGAATCAGCTCGACAAAATTAGTAGTGTCTGCCGTCTAAGCTGTTAACTAGCTTTTGACTTAGACTTATAATTAAAACAAAAAAATGAATGAAATAATCAAACATGCAGTAACTTTATGCTTACAATCTATTTATGATATTTACCAGTTACAGGGATAAAGTTTAAGTTTGAGATGTCAGTCATGTTCATTAAAGTTTCACTGATTGGCAGTTAGTTACAAGGTTCCGCCCCTTTGAGAGGTCTACCAATCACCATACAGAGAAGCCGTGCCTCAGGGAGGGACAAGCGTAGAGCGCACTGTCCAATAAACATTGTGGGGTTTTTTTCTACGCAAAACCCACACACCCATTCACTCCCATACACTCTCCCATACACTCTCCCATACACACCCATTCACTCCAATCACTCTCCCATACACTCTCCCATTCACTCTCCCATTCACTCTCCCATTCACTCTCCCATTGCACTATCCCATACGCTCTCCCATACACTCCCATTCACTCCAATACAGTCTCCCATACAGTCTCCCATACAGTCTCCCATACAGTCTCCCATACACACCTATTCACTTCCATACACTCTCCCATACAGTCTCTCAGACACTCTCCCATTCACTCCAATGCAGTCTCCTATACATTCTCTCATACACACCCATTCACTTCCATTCACTCTCCCATACACTCCCCCGTTCACTCCCATACAGTCTCTCATACACACCCACTCACTCCCATTCCTTCCCAGAGACGCACAGCTTCTGGGCAAATAAAACACATTATGCATGAATCCGCCCATAGAAACTGTGTCAGGGGCTTTAAAGAAGGTTCTCACTCAGGCTGCGCTGTCAAATATATAATTAAAAAAATAAATAAAAATATGCTGTTAAATATGTGAAATGAAAGATCAGCGCGATAGCGCAGTGAGATATTTGATAACTTGTGCGGCTACAAATATAAAATTCGACCAAGTGTGATGAATCATACTGTATAGACACATTTCTATTCAAATGCCTCTGATCTGTAGTGTGTGTGTGTGTGTGTGTGTGTGTGTGTGTGTGTGTGTGTGAGTCTCTTAGACAAGAATTTTGACAAGCATCAAGATAAGAAGTTGTTAATTAACATCTAAATGATGCAACCATAAAACACAAAATCACAAAAACTCATCTTTTCAGATCTGCTTTCCAAATCAGTGGATCAATCTGTAAACAAGGTTTTAGCTTTGTAGTGTGGACCAAATACATTTTTTTTTGTTTTAAATCATTGACATATGATTGTTGCACATTAATCTCCACAATTCCAACATTGTATAATTTCTGGTGATGGTGTTTTCTGTAGTACTGTGTATTTTCAATATATATATTCGACTGCTTTGTACGGCATATAGGTGACGTAAGCGTAAAAACAAACCAAAATGGCGGAAATCATGGCGAAGGTCATGGGTCACACATCCCATGCGCATTTCCAGCATGCTGGTTTCTGTCGTTTTTCATGTTTCATTGTGAATGAGGGGGGAAAATTTTGGTCAAAACATAAAAACGACAATTACAAAGCGTTAGCGTTGAATTTAAAGCCTCATTTTTTGACCTTTTGAGATGTTCTGGTTCCTTTAAAGGTTCCTGAAGGTTCTGTGGTGTCCATACACAGTCCTTCAAAGCCCCATGACTACATTTGCACATTTGGTAAAGTTGGCGCGCAAAAAACGATATCTTCCCAAATAGAAATATCTTGGATACAGGCAAATTCAACTAACATTTCTCTTTATTAAACAAATCTAAATTCAGTCAGCCTGTTAATTTAGCTTCTTTCTAGAAATAATCTCCCAGTTTAAATGAGCAAAAAAGTCTAGGATTAATGGTCTTATATTTGTTATATCATAATCTCCTAATAAGAAATATTAGATAACTTTTTCCTTATTTACGATATCTTAACTTGTAACATCATTTTAATCTCTGAATGAAGAAATCCTGCAGATTCAGAGCTACATTAGAGTGAAGAATTCACGGAAGCGTTTCATTAAAATATGGGTTTCGCATAAATATTTATAACCAGAGTTCAATAACTGCCCTTAAACCTCCACTAATAAGTGAAACATGTTAGAACATTGAGTTATTACTTTAAATATTTTAATAAAAAACAGTCCTTTTGGCTTACATGGACAGCATATGGACTGTGTAATCTCACTTTCATTGTTGCCAGCTGTACAAACTCACAGAAACAGTATTGAGGCTTTGTGGATACACAATGCTGTCGAGATGTTCAACTATAAATGATAAATGAATACAAATAATTCTGAAGTCTTCCAAATGGATGAGTTTCATTTTGACAGCTTGTGCGCTTTATATATATATCTACTCTTCTCAGTAGCTATCTTGAGGAGTCCAGCTGCATTGATTTGGAATTATGAAAACGCTGGCTAGTGACCCGTCCTCGTGTCCTGACATTTTAAAATGGCAGGTCAGTGAAATTTTGTTCAGTTACAGAGAATGGCGATAAAAGCGCGGATGTCGTTCCCAAAGCTCCCCGTCTGCAGCAGCCTGAGATAATACTTGGAGACAAGATACTTCTCAAGGAATTATTTATTTTGCTTGGAGGTGGAACTTCAGCAATGGTCATACCCGAAGACAAGGAAAAAAAAAAAATTGCTCGTCTAACTCTATAACTAAAAACAAGGATCATCAGAATCTCAGAAAGCCAGAATTTCATCCCCTGCAGCTTGCTATTTCACTCGCTTTTCTTTAAAATATACAATAAAAATTTAAAGTTCTACATGAATACTGCGGGCGGATAACAAAAGAAAGCACATATCAAGCTTTTTAATAACAGAGAGAGAGAAAGAGAGAGAGAGAGAGAGAGAATCTGCGTGCTAGTACATGTTACTGAATAATTTATAGGCGTTACTGATTAATATGCTTTAAAATGAATAATTGAATAAAAAGCCAGGAGTTTTCTTTTCTTTTTTTTTTTTTCTTTTCTTTTTTTTTTTTTTTGAAGGATTACCATCAAATAACAAGTAGAAAGGCCTTTCGGAGAATTGGAGTCCAAATGTCAGTGACATGAAGCAAGTTTCATTCAGACAGTATAATTACTGCTCATCCTGCAAGCCAGATTTGAAGTTCTCGCTCGAGAATCTGGTACTTTTCGGCACTAATCGTGTCCAAATCAAATTCAAATTCAAATTTTAACAAAGTGAAATGCTTTGTACAATTGTTCCAACATAAAAAGAAAATATAGAAAAATATTAAATATAAAGAAAAATATATCCATACAAAAATGTATATAAAGAAAAATATGAAATATACGTAAAATATATACATAGAAAAATATATAAAGGGATTTATATTTTTTTTTAAAAAGTGCCTACTTTGACAGGATGAGAGTGTTTGACTCACGTTGCAATTAAACCATTTAATCACCGCTAACTGTTCTCGACAAAACTCTAGAATACGTTTTAGAAATGGGATACGTGAATTTTTTTTTCCCAGAACCTGGTGCAATGAAATGCGAATACGTGGACGTGCAAATAGCCGACCAGATTGCAACGTTCAACATGATTATTAGCTGCCAACCTTTACGCATCATGAGTGCGAGCTTGGCATTTTAACGTTAGCGTACGCTACTATGAGTTCTCACTCTAAAATACGTAAACAAAGCAGTCTACAGTGAAAACAACAGATGAGCCAATCGACGTTTGAATCTGGAATGATTGACAGTTACATGGGTGTTTTGAAATGATTGACAGATCTGGAATGATTGACAGTTGCATTGGTGTTCTCTGATATTAACTGACACCCTGGAAGCCCCGCCCCCTCCACATCATCTCACATTAGTAATCTCTCGTCTCGTCTCGTCTCGTCTCGTCTCGACTCGACTGGATTTTCTCACTTTTTTTATGCGCTGATGCGACGTCCTCGCTTTCTGTCCCAGTAAATGGAGAATGTTTTGAGTTCATTAACGTGAAATGAAATTGAAGCGCTTCACAGTTCAACTCTTTCACTCTTTCAAAAATCACCTGCATTGTAAATATAATAAATAGAATAAAATACAAATCTAAAAAAAAAATCAATCCTAACAAAAGAAAAACGAGTCTCCTTATATGTAACCATTTCCAGCTCTGAAAAATAAACTTCTTCTCTAAATCAAATTTTCTTTTTACAGAATCCCATATCTGATATATTTTCTCTAAAATCCGATCCACCGCTTTTAGCTTGATTGGGTTTGTAATTGATGCCATTTCTACCTTTATTTATTAGGCATGCTACTGAATATTTTTGACTGAAAATGATTTTTTAAAAAATGGCACTTTTTCACCCAAAAGTGAAAAAAAAAGGCTGAAAATTTTCACTAAAAAAAAAAAGATTAAATATGCGTGCAGTAAAATGTCAAATCTTTTAAAAATAATATTAATAATATTAATATTAATAATATTAATAATATTAATATTAATAGTAATGATAAATAGAAAGAGCAGACGTGTACAAACAGTGCAGTTAAACCTGTTGGGTTGTGTGTATGTACAGGGTTATTTACGGTAATCACCAGGCGCTTAGGGGGAAAAAACTGCCCCTTGTCTGTTTTAATTAAGACGTAAACACTAGAAAATTTTACATGTGCACTTTTGTATTAATTACGGTATTCAACATCTTTTTATTAGAATAGTAAGAAAGAAAAGAGAGTTCATGTAAATTTTTCAAGTGTCTACATTTTAACTATATTTAGCTGTCGGGTGGTTACCGTAAAACCCTGTATATACGCACACTCAAGTTTCTAACCTGAACGAGTGATTTGTGAAATGATTATATCGAAATATCCCCTATGTCTTTAACCATTTACTGCGTTTTTAATCCCGGAGTCTTCCCTTGACTGCTCATTATTCCTCCTTTGGCAGATCTGTTAGCTATTTTTTTTTACATCTCTCAATCTGTTCGTTGTTTGTCTTAGACGCTGTCTGATCAAATCTGCGGATTTGGACAAACCGTGCAAAAAAATCGTGAAAGAATCTGAATGTATCATTTAACTAAATGGACTCGTGACTATATTTCGATCTCTCGATGCTAAAACCAAGCGTGAGTCATTAGCATGAAGTATCAGTCTGCTACGAGTACCATCAATTAGCACCAGTGCCTCATTTATACAAGACTCCTTGAACATCTTTTAGTTTTTCTGTAATGTTTCTAATCTGACTCTACCGCATGCAACACAACGTCCGCCATTTTACCGGGAAAACTCGGCAACACTTGACAGCAGTGTTAATTAACTTGTATTAATGTTGTGTAGCGCTCTTGCTGTATCTGTTTTAATTATATTTGAATAATAAAACCCACTCGTGTTGAAGTATGCGGTTAGAAACCCGGCATAATGTGCAATAGAAATACAGAGCAGAGAAAAGTTCCCTTTGTTTTAAACTGCAAAAGCCTGTTTTAAGAGCTTCATTTGGCTTTAAATACATCTACACATCGGGTCTTTTACGCAGCCTGCAATCTGCTGTGACGCTCAGCTCCGTTCTAACAGCAAGATTCATTTAACACCCACTGTTTGTTTAAGCAGAAACTCTGCTGTTTAATACGGGATATGGTAAAAATGTCAAAATCCAACAAACACACCCCTGCAAAGGATTGATCATTTATTTATAATACTTTCCGGGAACCACATGCTGTATTTTTTAATACATTTCTAAAGATTTGACTTCTGTATAAATAGTTTTGAGAAATTTCAGCAGCGCTCAAAATATCAGTTAGACAGGCGCTCAAAATTCCTTTAACATTTTGCACTCAGAATTTCTTAAAAAATTTAGTACAGGAAAGTGTTTGAATATTTATTACAATGCAATTTGCATGAAGTATGTAGGCTGTATGGAATGGAAAATGGAAGAAAATTACAAGTTATATTTTCCCCCCGTTCATTTTAGCTTTGTTTTCCTTTATCTCTCTTTCGGGATCCGTGAAAATAACTCTTGGCGTGTGGGTTAATGAGGTGAGTGTCAGTGTTTTCATCATGATGAAGACAATAATCGCAGTCCGTATCGAAGGCAACAGTAAACTGGGATAGTATATAACCAAATTTGAGAAAAAAAAAAAGACTTAGATGTAAATATGAAAAAAGCTTGGGACTGAACGAAACAAAAATGCATGATAATGAGAAAAAGTAACAGCAGGTATATATAGACAAACTAAGGGCTGAACATAGAACAGGTGCACACATTAGGAGAACAAACCAATAACAGGACCAGATATTCAAACAAAGAACTCCACGAATTCAGGACAACGAATTCAGGACGATATCTGCCATCATTAAACTGACGTCACTATGTGTTCTCTCTATAAAGGGAATAAAATGATAGTGATGAACTGATGAAATGATAGTGATGAACTGATGAAATGATAGTGATGAACAAACATAGTGCCCAGAAAACACTTTTTTTTAAAAAAAAATTCAGCCAAGAAAACGTTTCACTGTGATAACGCTCATTACATTACAACTTTTAGGACAACATTTGGAGTGCAAAAGTTCTTTTCTAATTTAATACAAAAATTTTCATTACAAATTGTATTATCAGAAACAACTTGAGTGAAAAGTAGAATCTTATAATATAAAATATTCACCTGAATTTCAGTATTTCTTAGTATTTGGTACATCCGATTTTCACTTTAGTGACACTCGAGCTGGCGTGGACTCCACAAGTTTGTGTAAAAAAAACCAGATGATCCATGTTAGATCAAATCATCTGAATATGTGCTTCAGTAGAAGAGATAATACGGTAAAAAAAACGGTAATGTTCAAGTTGCAATAACGTCATTTCTCACCTTGGGATGTTCAACGTGTTTGCTTTGTCAAAACACGTAAAATTCATAAAAAGCTAGCTGCAATTTTACAGTTAGAGGCCTGAGTGGCTGTTCTTACTGTTCTTCTATAGTATACTTCAGACAATCATGCAACATTTTGGACTGAATTTGCAGCATAGCAACAATAGCAAGCTAGCCGGTTAACGATAGTGATAACTCAATTATTGCTAATAATTTTTTTCAAAACAGTGTTTAGTATGGTCAGTGTTTTCGATTTAACCAAGTACTGTGTCTGTATATGAACTGATCTAAAGCGAATACTGCTATAAACGCATTTAAATGTATAGAAGCAGTACTTTACATTGTTAACAGTGGGAGCGGCCATGTTGATTTGACATCACTCCGTAAACAGGGAAGGAGCTGCGAGTTGAGAAGACTACCCCAAGCTGATGAGTTGAGATTTCAAGTTGAGAAATATTTTCAGTGGTTTTTTTTTTTTCGAGTTGTAGGTGGAGAATTACAAGTTAAAATTTCGCCTCAAACAAATCATTAATCTTGCGGAAAATCGGACAAAGGAGTTATGAACAATATCGAATATTCAAGATAGTAAACATTTCCTTTGTTTTCAAAATCTTTCAGATCAGATCAGATTTTTAATGTACTTTCAGATATTTGGACTCCACTGCACACTGTTCTGCATTTTTTTTTTATATTATTCAATAATTAAATTGGAACATAATAAAAAAAAAAAATCTGTGTGTATACAGTAAGTGTATGGTATGCCATATATGATAAGTGGGACCTGTTTCCTTTGTCAAGGTTATTTAGCCAAAATTTTCTGAAATGTTCAAATGTTTTATTTTTTTTAATGAAACTCTTAAATATTCCATTGATCTAATTGTAATGTGATTTGTGCAGCCCTATTAGCAGTGTTGGCAATCTGATGTTAGCGCTGGATGTAAAGCGTACTGGGCAGATGGCAGGTGCTTTTTAACAGTATCATATAATTACCTGCTCGCTAGCATTACACTATTACGCCTGGCTGCCATTTCAACTCAAAATGGCTTCAAAATGAAAGTTACAGGCCGTAATTACAGCGAGGGGCCGAACACATGGAAGGCACATTGCAATTTCTGCGAGAATGGAAATGACAATGTTTTCACTTTTATAATTAGCACCAAATAGTCTACAAAGGCAATGTAGTAAGTGTGGTGTATTGAATTAAAATGATGCGAATCTACTGCATAACATTGGCTAACTAAGTAGCAGTGTATCAAGATTATCAGGAATGAAAGGTTTTTTTAACATTATTCAGCTTTTAGAAAGAAAAACGAGTTGAAAAAAAAACCCTTATAAGAGTGTTTTCATCTTATCCTGTTATATACGATATCTTATTAAATATGTACAGAGACATTACGATGGTTGGGAGGACATAGCTGGGTCAGTAATGCCTCTGGTGAGTGTACGTAGCTAGTAGAGGTGTTACGATACACAAAATTCAAATACGATACGATTTCGATAAAAATAAACATCGCCTGAGCGTGTGTCTTAGGTTTCGATTTTCAGCCGATGAACAAAATTCAACAATGTAAGTAGAATAATTGAAAGTTAATAATGACAGTGTTTACGTGATTTGTTCACTCTTAACGGCGTATAGAATAAAAACAAAAGCTGTGCATTAGAATGTAACAAAATTAAACTCACAAGGGGGTGTGTCTGAAGCACAAGGATTTTAGCTAGTCGTGCTGTCACGGTTACGTAGCTCTCTGCAGCTCTATATGTGTTTTTGAATCCTGCATTTTCCACTATTGAATATCTGCATCAGTTAACTTCCCAATCACTGTGGTGGTTTATTATATCTCTTTATTAATTTTTTATTAGTAACTGCAAACTGCAAGATTTTATGTTTATGTTTTGTAGTTAATCTTTAAAATTGTAAAATATTACTTTCTTTTTTATTTTATTTTATTTTTTTTTACAAATTTCTCGTATTCTGAGTTAGATATATATATGTTTCTATTATAAAGTTAGGGTATTTTTGTAGACAAATTAAATATTAAATAAATAATTTAATATTTTCTTATGTAACGCTAGCATACTTCTGTCAGTCTGTGAACAAACCTATAGACCATGTTACGTATCATGTATCGTATGCGTAAGTGCCTTTAAGAATATTTTTATTGTAATGTGCACCCTGACTAGCTACTTGAACAACTTTTTTTTTTCCTCCACTTTCTCCCTAATTTGGTCTTGACCATTTCCCACCCACCAGTCAGCCGTCTCCTATAATATAACAGCTACCAACCAGCCAACTGCATCATTTTCGAACCACTACATCACAGGCCAGAGTAACACACTCGGAAAAAAGCGCTATCTACCCTCTTCCACATACACGAGCTTACAGCTGCCCATGATTGGCTAGCGTCACTGTGATTGACAGGAGAGTCAGTGTAGCCCCTCCTACACAGAAAGCACAGCCACTTTTGCTTTCTTGGACTCGTCGGGATTCGAACTTGCGATCTCGTGATAGATTGAACCCTTTCCTGTACTGTTTCGGTTGAATAAATTCCCTCCAGGAACACCAGGCTCGCCGATACAGCAGCAGCCCCTGCAGCTGCCCCGAGGCTCAAATTCAATATGAGCCATATTGTGAGGTTATGCTCATCTTATACATGTCATTTGTGCAATCGTTCTGACTTCTATACTCATTTTGAGTGGTCTTGTTAATAATGCAGTATCGAATAGCCATTCCAGTAAGGTAATGAGGACAAAGCCAAATCACCAGCTCGCCGTACTTCAGTCAGTATAACCCTGATAATATACGACCCTGGCTTTGTCTCGCTGATGATCCACTGTGTGTTAATGCATTATCATAATAGGGAGCTGTACATAAGTGTGTGTGTGTGTGTGTGTGTGTGTGTGTGTGTGTGTGTGCACCTGTTATTGCAATTTTTTCCCTATCATATTAAAAAGAGCTGCTTCAGGAAACTGCCCCTATCAGCCCCGGCTAATTAAAGTAAGTGACACTAAAGGTCAGAGGTTTTTTTTCCCAGTTGCTTTTTCTCTCAAGATGAGTTTTAAAGAGCAAGTGCTTTAATCCCTTTTTTTTTCTTTTTTTTTTCTCAAAGGAATGGTATTCAGAGCGCAGGGGAAAATAGTTTAAACCAGGGTGCCATTGAATTCAGGGTGCCAAGAAGGTGTATATTCATTTTCAAAATACAGCACGACAGCATGAGCTGGGTATGATAGCGATATCATAGCGATATATTTAATATTATATCTACTATCTAAAACAGGTTTATTATTAATGCACTCATTGTGATACGTTATTGTTTCTATAGCAACAGCTCATTCACAGGGACTTGTACGGCAGACACTCCACATAAACATTAGAAAAATATAGATTTCTGCAACTTATTTAACCATCAGGGAAGGAGTCTCCAGTGTCAGCTAGCTCCTGTTGGAATGACACCACTGAGAGCGTGGTCTTAAACCCTCCTACCAAATTTGGTATCAGTACGACAAAACATTCCTGAGATACAGACTCACTTCCTGTTTAGCGTCTTTGCTGTCAGCATTCTTAATTGAGCTTATGAATGTGTTATGAAGGCCCAATGTAGGTGTCCTTGAAATAGTGTAACTTAATAAAAATTTTCATAAATGACACAGCTGTACTGCATAAAACATTCATGCAGTGCTTATGAATGTGTAATGAAGCCCCAGTGTAGGTACCTTGAAATAGTGTTACACTATAGTGCTAAAGATTTTCATAAATGACACTTATGAATGTATTATGAAGGCCCAATGAAGGTATCATTCGAATAGTGTTACTTAATAGTAACACAGCTGTTCATAAAAGACAAAATTCATGCAGTGCTTATGAATGTGTAATGAAGCCCCAGTGTAGGTACCTTGAAATAGTGTTACACTAAAGTGCTAAAGATTTTCATAAAAGACACTTATGAATGTATTATGAAGGCCCAATGAAGGCATCATTCAAATAGTGTTACTTAATAGTAACACAGCTGTTCATAAAAGACAAAATTCATACAATGCTTATGAATGTGTTATGAAGGGCTGACACAGGTGTATTTTCTGAAAAGTTTATGCAATGCCTATGAATGTGTTATGAAGGCCTAACGTAGGTATACTTCAGACAATGTGCTAATTAATAAAACTTCCTAAATGATACAGCTGTACTTTATAAAATGTTTATGCAATAGGTATGAATGTGTCATGAAGGCCAAATGTAGGAGTCTTTGGAATAGTGTTAATTAATAAAGCTTTACATAAATGACACAGCTGTACTTCATGAAATATTCGTGCAATGCTTATGAATATGTTATGAAGGCCAAATGTAGGTATTCTCCAAATAGTGTTACTTAACAAAGCAGCTCATAACTGGCGCAGCTTTGCTTTGTAAATGAGTCAAGCAATGCTTATGAATGTGTTATGAATGCAAAATGTAGTGATCCTTCCAGTATCGTGTTTGTTATTGACGTATATGTAAAATTTCTTGATTGCATTTTGTCCACTCTTTTGTTTTTTAAGCCGTATCGAGGGTTTTTAATACGGGCAGCACCACCGAGGGAGGCTTCGCCTCTGAGCAGCAGTAAATAAGCTATGAGCTCTATTTAAAACAATGATAATCCCACAATCCCTCAGTCTTTAATTAGGCAGAGGGATATTAGAGAAGCCGTTCTTTCTTTCTCCAGTGTGGCCGAACCGGGTTCCTCAAACCGCAGCCCTGCAAGCGCGTGTAGTTTTTTTAGATTAACTACGTCCCATCATGGAATCATTTCCTCCCATAATTATAATCAACTGAATTAATATTCCCTCGTTTTTGCTCTTTCATTTAGCCAACGGCTGTCTCTTGATCATGATGGATCTCTTGTCTTTAACAGGGTTCATTATTTATCGCAGAATGAACCGCGGGGAAAGGCGTGAAGAGAAAAAAGACAGTGATTGAATGAATAAAGTCTTTGTGGTGGGGAAATCGTGAGCCGTTTGCAAAACGGCGAAAAAAGAAAAAAAATCGATTCAAACTAATGAACTGATGGTTCGGTAGTTTTTTTTTTAAAAAAAAAAGTGTAATGTATAATTTTGTGTCTTTAATCAGATTCATTTTGAGCTCAGACTTTTTAAGGCTGTGTGAAATCACTGTGCTGAGTCACTCATTCTAACCAAGCAGTCGATACTGGACATCAGAGAATGAGCGCGCCTGTTTGTTTGGCGCCGATCGAACCCGAGCTGCCCCCGCACATTTCTGTGAGAATAATCACCCGTCCCTGCCACCACTCACATCTCAGCCGCGTTCGCGAGACGCTATTTGTCATCCTGAGTCACCAATAAAGAGAGCAGTTTAGCCAGATCTACGGAGATCGGCATATTTGCGTTACTAAACGGTGTTTTAGTAGAAGTGTTTCTAGGGGTGGGTTTGTTGAGCCTGACAGCTGATGTGCTTAAACTATTTCATCAATGAAAGCTGTCAGAATGAATTTAGCGCCTTCGTTTGAATGCATTTGTTCATATGGTGTCATGTATTTTCCAAAATTTTTAAGTCTAATCCTTTATGCATAGCCAAAAACAACAACAACAAAAAAAAAAATCATAGCAATACAGTTTTTCTTCTAGCAGCGTTTGTTTACAGACATGGCAACCTGACAGTGGAGTCGTCTGAGAGAAAATGTTCAGCATGCTGAGAGGGTTATTATTCTCACAACCCGAAAAAAAATCAACTGGAAATCAACATTCTCTCATAGCACTGTAATGCAAGATAATATAAAGTATATGATATATATATATATATATATATATATATATATATATATATATATATATATATATATGTATATATGCGTGTGTATGTGTATAGTGTATATATAGATACTGTGTATCTTTAAAAATGATTTTTTTTTTAATCTTGAATGATTTAAGAGCGTGTGTGTGTGTGTATATATTATATATATATAATATAAATACATTTTTAAATTTACGCAGAATCTTTATATATACTGTATAAATGCAATACTGTGCAATATCCTTTTTTATTTTTTTAAAGGATTTTTTGTCCTCGATGTTTAGATTTTTATATTTTCTGCATCAGTGCATCAGTGGCCATGAAAAAGAAAGAAAGAAAGAAAAGAAATACATGTGTTTGCTCTATAATAATGGAAAGGTCAAGATGTTTGAGGGTAAAAATTCGTTTTTCTTCTTTGTCATCAAGTAATGTTCAAGATGTTTGGGATTTAAAAAAAAAAATCACCTGGAATACATTTTCTCATAGAAATGATGGAGTAAAATACGATGGAGTATATATTTCTACATCAGAGCAGTTTCGATAATATATTTTCACAAAAACATCTTTAAAAAATGTGATTTTTAAATAAATAAATAAATAAATAAATAGACGCAAGAAGAATCAACTTTTTTTCAAATGATTGAAAAGAATGAAAAGAATCAATTTTTTTCAAATGATTTTATTTTGTCTTTTTTTTTTAACGATTTTTAATGTTCTTTTCTAAGATGTTTATGTCTAAATAATTTCAAAAATTTCCAGACATTTATTCAAAGAAAATAAACAAACAAATAAATAATTTGTTAATTAATGCCAAGTTTAAGGAGTTTGGGGATTTTTTTTTTCTTTTTTGTCTTTTGCTTTTTCTTTGTCATTAAATAACGTTGAAGATGGGGGAAAAAAAACAAACAGCTAGAAAAGAAAATATAAAATTGCAGTAACTCATCGACAGTTATCTGACTTGAAGCTGATCAGTCGAGGTTCGCATTAGGGAGTTGACGAATATGTAAATTTACACAAACTACGTTTTTCATGAAATAATTGTATTTTCATAAACATTACACGCAAATGCTTCTGCGAACGATTTACGAATAAATTAGTTCGTATCCAGCGTGATCTGAAGGCCCGCACAATCCGATATCTTAGCAAGTGACAACCTTTATTATCTAACATTTCTCATTATTAGTAGATTACTATAAAACAATTACGACAATAAAACAAATTCTAGTTATTTCTCCTGATCTTAAATTTGATAAATTGATTATTAATCGTGCTATTCACATAAAACTCAACTGAATAGAATTGAATAAAAATATTATTTTAAACTTATTTTATGTTTAAAAAAAAATAATAATAATAATGAGACCAAAACTGAAATAAGTAAAAATGTCTAATAATAATAATCTTGGGATGTATTTACAGTCACTTTAAGATCAAACAGTATGTCAGTATTTATGTAGGGAAAGTTCTGGGTATTCAGAATCGGGTTATGCGCCTGCTTCAGTCTGTTTCCTGGGCTGTTCATTCAGATTATTAAAATCGTCTGTGTGTTCTTCAAGGTTCTCTGAAGCATAACTTCCAAGGCTCTCAGAAGAGTCCAGGGTGTTGCCCGTAACTGAGACACGCCTCTGTTTTTGGCAAACTCCGCCCACTCTGCATAACTCTTACTCAATTTCTGAATAGAGCTTGATAGAGTCTGCAGGTCTGATTAGCAATTTCGGTATTAAATCCTCACGACTCTTACTATAGTCTTACTGTAATCACCTCTGTAATTCATCGATACACAAGGTGGTTATGCGTGCTTTCATTTTTGCAGCTTCGCACCCACAACATCTGTTTGTTTAATATCATTCACTTTTTGCTGAGCGTTTGGAGAACGCTGAAAGGTTCTGATGCAACAGTCGAGTTTGTCGTGTAGTCGTATAAACACTGCAGTCAGCAACTTTCTATCAACTCGCATTGTTTGGGATCCACTTAAGCTGCTGTGCTTTTTTTCCCCCGCTGCATGCTACGTGACATTGCAGACTGCACAAATCCCCACTGGGTAGCGCAGTGTGTCAGTGTGTGTGTGTCATTGTGTGTGTGTGTATGTGTGTCAGTGTTTGTGCTCTCCTCCTGTGTCTGACATCTAATTAAGGGATTTAAGTTGGTTTGTTTTTACAGCCTGCAGCTTGTACGGGGAATTGCTGTCCTGGAAGATCGCAGGGAGTCTGTCTTAGCATTCCAAACTGTTTTCTAGTAGTTATCATTGGTTCATATTATAGAGGAATGTGTGTGTGTGTGTGTGTGTGTGTGTGTGTGTGTGTGTGTGTGTGTTAGCCATGCTGACGAACACTTTAAGTATTTCCGCTGATTGTGGTGTGTTTAAGTGTTGAAGCTGGAGGCAGGTCATGCATCGATGCTAAGTACATTCTCTAATTACACTGTTAGATTAGATACGTTACGAAAGCCAGATGTTGCGATGTTTTACTTACACATGTTCTTTGCTGTTTGGCTTAAAGAAAAAAAAACAAAACTAGATAATCATTTGCACAAGTAACAAAAAAAGGTCAAGTGGTGTGTATTCTGGTAGTAATAGTGACAGTTTTAAATTGAACACTTTCAAAAGTTTAAAAAGTTTGCGCACCCCTTTCTGAACGGATTCTAAATATTCGCTAATCATTTTAACTACTTTCTGGAGATTTTGGTTTATGTTTCGGATTATCGTTTTGTTGCAAAGCTCGTGTTAGTGTTTTCCTCAGTTTCTTAGCTGGAAATAAATATATAGAAAACAAAAAAAAAAAACAATACAAAACAAAAACATCAAAAAAAACAAAAAATAAAAACCAGACAAAAAAACACAAATGAAAAAAAAATTTGAAGGTCAACAACAAAAATGAAAAAAAAACAAAAAAACACACAAACAAACACACACACAAACAAACCAAGGCCAACTGCATAATTAGGAATTAATTGGGAAGGCAGCATCAAGTTTTGGGGTTTTGCTAGAAAAGAGACTGGTGAGAAATGATCTAGAAATGTTGTACTGTTGCATTCAACCCCAGTGGCTGGGGTAAGTTCCATGGCCAGGAATCGAACCCGGGCAACAGCGGTGAGAGCGCTGTGGCCTAACCACTAGTCCTCCAGGGACCTGGAGGATCATCTAGAAATACTGAAGCAAAACCTCGAGACATCAGCCAGAAAGTTAAAACTTGGTTGCAACTGCGTCTTCCAGCAGGACATGTTGTTTTTAAGCCATTTTATTACAACTTTAAAAGTTTGCTTAGGATCAAAGTGAAAATATTGGACCGGCCAAAAATCCCTGACCTGAATCCCACAGAAACTGTATGGACTGAATTGCAAAAGCGTATCAGAGCGAGGAGGCCCACAAACCTGCCTGAGTTCCACCAGGTCTGTGAGAAGATTGTGGAAGGACACAACAAGCGTTGGATTCAGGTTTAAGCAATTACAAGGCAATGACCCCAAAAACTAACAAACTTTTGACCCACTGTAAATCTGGTATTATTGGTATGGCAAATAAAAGCTGAAATAAATCTGTCTCTTCGCTATTATTTTGAAATGATCTGTTACGGAAATAAAGTAGATACTCTAATTGACGTAACACAGGAAATGTGTGCTAACATTAAATGTCTAGAGTTGTAAAAAAAAAAAAAATGAGTTTGAATGTCTTTATCCTATATGTATGTAATATATGTAAATAAGAAAAATCTCAAAGGGGGCGCTAGTGAGTCCTCAGGCCACGCCCAGATCCGAGCTTTTGCCATAACTTGATGGCCATCACCATTTCTGATGTTCGTGACAAGTTTTGTAATTTTCGTTAAAAAATTCGTAAATTTAACTCCGAAATGGTGCTTGGATAACAACAATAATAATAATAATTATAACAGTTAACCAAGAAATTATGGGGGATGCAAACTTTTGCACTTGACTGTTAAATAAAACATATAGCATGACATGCTCGTGATTTAAACTTTTCATGCAAATTCATGATTGTAACTTGTATTTTTGGTGAAATTTTGGTGTAATGGGCAGATGATCAGTCGTAGCGGTTTTGATAACATAAAATAAATTTCCACTCTGGTTTCCAGCCTTTCAGCCCGAGCGTCCTGTGAGGCGTTATTCTGGCAATGTTCTGGACGTTTTTGAAACAGCCAGCCTGTTCTCTAGCACACAGAGAGAGCGAAGGTAAAAACACAGCAGGGACCTCAGCAGGACACGGTCTCCGTTTTAGAGAGCACACGTACTAGCTCTGAATACACGCCGTTCTATAAAACACAAGGTTCTGACCCTTTTGTCCGCTCGTATCTCTCGGCTTTTTCCATCGTAATGACTTCAGATAACTAATTAACGGACGTCTTTTTCTCAGGGACCTGTTTTCCATTAGGAAGAATAAGGACTGATAGTGATGGACGTTCACTCATTTTTATTTAAGCGTTTAAAACGACGGCCTGTTTTTCCACTGGACGAAATATAATTTCGGCCGGGCTGGTCTGACGGTGCACAGGGCTGCCGAGGTTAATAGAGGACACGTCTCCGTGAGACGATGCATCTTTTGTGGTTTTTACCTGTTTTGTGAGTCTTTTTTTTTTTTTTTTTTCGAGAACTCCTCATATTCAAGGCTACATTTCTCTGATTTTGGTTATAGCTAGTTGCTTTATGCTAATCTAATCCTGAAGTAGTGGCTCGGACATCTCCAAAGATTAGGAAACAAATTTAAAATATGTATACGCATGCTTTATTTTATAATCAAACTTTGAATTTGATTAAATCAAAATATATGTAATATTCATTTAAGATGGAAATTTTCATTTTAAAAGGATAATGTACTTCAGAATGTGACAAATGTTCTGTAATGGCTAATAAATCGCTAATAAATATTCTGTAAATTGGTAAAATTAATAGTTTGGATTGTTTTGTTGCAGGATAAACCCACATTTATTTTTTTTTAATCAATTAGGATTCTGTTTTTTTTTGTTGTTGTTGATTTTGTTGAAAATAGTGGTAGGTTTTTATTTTTGCAAACTATTTTAATTGCAGTCTTAATTTAAGTTGCTTTTTTGACCAGATATTACAGTACACAAAAATTTGTATTACAATAATAATCTGCTTATAATAATCAGCATGGGACGACAAACAAACAAACAAACAAATAAATAAATAAATAGCAAATTTTTCTCTCTATTAAAGTTTTAAAAAATAACGTAGCTTGTCATGTTACTGAGAAACCGCAAAACGTGAACTCGTCTGTCCTGAAGATGTTGGAAAGTTGCAGCTTTACCTCTGACACTGGAGACTCCTTCCATAAATGTTAAACAAACATTACATCTATCTGCATTACAGAATTCTCTTTACAGAAAACTTCACTGTATCAACTATATCTACAAATGTTGTTACTATAGAAACGGTAATATATTAGAACAAGCTAGTGTCAGAGCTGCTGTTATAGAAAATGAATTAACATCCTTCTGACCAATCAGAATCCAGAATTCAACACTGATGCGATGACTCATTAGTCTGACTCGTGTGGTTAGCTGGTATTACAGTTCCACACTTTATTTGTACGTGGAAGGGGTGCTGTCTGGCGTAAAATTTTCCCCCGCTACAAAATGGCAACAGAAGTGTGATGTGTATGAATGAGCAGATATCCGGAATTTTCTTGTCGTCTCTCGAGCCCTTTGTGCAGGTTAGCCTGCATCATGACAGCATCCTCTCTCCGCTTGGTAATTGCAGTGTGGGCTGGCAGGAGGTGTGAGGTAACGGGCTCATCCGGTGGCAGCAGTCAGCTCTGGGGAACCTGTCAACGTCTGTATGAAGGAAACGCCACGCGCTCGACTTCATGCTGGAGAATCAGCCCTGCATTTTAATAGTGCCGCTGTAAGCGTTTCTGAAATTCAAAAGTGCCGTCATTAGACGCGTATTTATTCGCTCTGGGGCTGGCGAGCAGTTAAAACCCTGCCCATCGACAGCGCCTGAACCGTCTCAGCAGCTCCTCAGCAAACGCTAATGGAGGAAAATGTGGATTTGACATGCGGATGTCAACACGGGCTGGAGATGCCTCGGGTTAGAGATTAAATATTATTTCATTATGTACTCGTGGAAAGATAGAAGAGCTCTCAGTCTTTGGATTGTTGAGCTGAGCAGCTGTTTGACTCGCCTCGAACACTTTAGAGCGTGAAATTTAATTTAATTCCAGCTTAAAGCCACACGCAGTAACTGGATACAGAAACATGGGCAAATGTTCAAATCGAATTCCATCCCTTCACGCAGGAGTGCCAACATTTACTGTTTAGCGGCAGCATTTATGAAGTTTGGCTTCGGTGCCACCTGAAAAGTCTGCTTTTCTGCTTTTTCAGCTGAAGTAGCGCTCAGATCAAACACACGAAAAGAATTCGCTGAAGCTGAAAGGGAAAGGAATCGGGATATAATAGACATTTTTTTGCTTTTGTTAGCAGTTACTTTTAGGTCTGATTAACTGATGGCAGCCATGTTTTTCAAATCCCTGTCAAACACTGATTGGCTGATGGCCGCCATGTTTTTTAAATATTTCCTGAAAACTGATTGGCTGATGGCAGTTATGTTTTTTTTTTTAAACACTTGCTGAAAACTGATTGGCTGATTGCCGCCATTTTTTAAAATATTTGCTGAAATCTAATTGGCTGATGGAGGCTATGTTTTAAATACTTGCTGAAAACTGATTGGCTGATGGCAGCCATTTTTAAAAAATATTTGCTGAAAACTGATTGGCTGATGGAGGCTATGTTTTAAATACTTGCTGAAAACTGATTGGCTGATGGCCGCCATGTTTTTTAAATCCCTGTCAAACACTGATTGGTTGATGGCAGTTATGCTTTTTTTTAAATACTTGCTGAAAAGTGATTGGGTGATGGCGGCCATGTTTGTTAAATATTTGCTGAAAACTGATTGGCTGATTTTGCGGAGGCCATGTTTGCTAAATATCTGCTGAAAGCTGATTGGCTGATGGAGGCTGTGTTTTAAATACTTGCTGAAAACTGATTGGCTGATGACGGCCATGTTTTTTTAAATTTTCAGTTCATCATTTAGTCTTACTTTTTTTAAAAAAATGCTCCAAATACCAGGATCCCATTTAAAAGAAATGTTTATTATTAGTCTTAGGTTATGTGGAGGGTCCTTGTGCAGGATCTGTTACTATAGAAACGATAATTTGTCAGTTATCTGTCAGAGAAAATTAATCAACACCTTCTGCCCAATCAGATTCCAGAATTTAACGGCGCTGTGCTGTAATCTGTTTATAACTACAGTATCTATCGCCACTGTAAATAGTACTTGTGTGAGTGAGTGAATGAGGAGTGACAGCTCAGCGTGTGCTGTTAGAGGTCTCGATCCTGTTAAACACTGATACGAGACAAACACAACACTTTGTGCTGGTGTTTATGAGCGACTGGGCCGTGTGTCAACAACGCAAACTCGTCCAAATGTTAGATTTACTACGGAACTGCGTTTAATGCCGGTGTAACTGCTGCATTTAGTAGAATATTTATTTATTTCTTTATCTTCAGGAAGCGCTTTATCCTGGTCGGGGTTGTGGTGGATCCGGAGCCTATCCCGGGAACGCTGGGTGTGCGACGGGAATGATCCCCGGATGAGGGATTAATATTTATACACAAATATACACAAATCTTTTCTGAACTTTCCTCTCATTTTATCTTTATGCTCATTTATAACAATAAAGCTGTTATTTAAGCTGTAGGTATTGAATGGTCCATAATTGTAATCAGTGCACGGAATTATCTTAAATAATATTTAGTCTATTTATATTTCTTGGAATATACGACAGAAATAAGATAGTTACATCTATTTCTAGCCTTTTTTTAAAACTAATTTTAAGCTTCAAATTTTATATATATATATATATATATATATATATATATATATATATATATATATTTTTTTTTTTTTTTTTTTTTTTGTGTTTATTTCTATAAAAAATGCAGAAATTATCCTTTATTTTATTTTAATAAGAGATTTTTTTTAACCAGTTTTAAAGTGTCAGTTAAGACGTTAGTACAATGTTTATGATCCTAAAGCATCCACTTGATATTTCTATTGTAATTCATAATAAAGTTAATAAATTTAAGAGTAACCATAACTAGAATTAGAGCTAGTTAAAAACTAGAAATGGCAAACTTTCTGCCTGATCTGAAAGTGTGGGCGTGTCCTATGGCATAATGTCTGGCAGCGGCGTTTCCATGGTGACGTGAACAACTCATGTGACGGTGCTAGTGCTAGAAAAGAGATCCTGAATAACAAAGAGGAGCGATTCCGCAGTGCTTTTGTTTTTTTTAGAGTGCGTCTGTGCGTTTTGTACGGTGTTTCTAGTTGAACGGTGATGAATTAAGGTACCATTAACACGTCTATCTTCACCCTGCTCAGTTACACAGCATCAAACAGTGACACACGACTGCTGTTTCGGATTTACACCGAGCTTTACTGATCTCGTGTTTAACTTCTTCCTGTCGCACTGACACGCTGCTGTGGCTACAGGAGAGTTAATTGCTCTAATGTCTACCTTTTACAGCAGTGGGTGTGGACGGCCAGGACCACCGCTGAAGAGTGTGATTATATCGTCCTAGTCTGGATGCTCTGCTACTTCCTGATCATTGTGCATTAAAAAAGAAAAAGAAACAAAGTGAAGTAGAGATACTGGCCATGAGCACACATGCAGGTGGATGAAAAATACTGCAAATCTGATCTTTATATAAAATCTCTAGCTTAAAATCTTAAAGTGTTTTACAGTTGGAAGATTCTGTTTTTTCCAAATAGCAACATTAATTGTTAGAAAGGCTGTGTATAAATAGATTGCATTATTATTATTATTATTATTATTATTATCTTTAGTAGTATTAGCGGTAGTAGTAGTGATATTAGTAGTAGCAGTAGTATTATAAGTAGTAGCAGAAGTAGTAGTAGAAGTAGTAGTAGTATACTTAGTAGTAGTAGTAGCCGTAGTATTAGAAGTAGTAGTAGAAGTAGTAGTAGTAGTGATGATGAATGATGAGTATTAGAGTAGTAATTCTATTAGAAGCGGTATTAGTAGTGATATTAGTCATAGCAGTAGTAGTAGTAGTAGTAGTAGTAGTATCTTTTAGTAGTAGTGCTATTAGAAGCAGTAGTAGTATTGATATTAGAAGTAATAGTAGTAGTATGATATTAGTAGTAGTAATAGCAGTGGTGTTAGAAGTAGTAGAAGCAGTAATAGTATGTTTAGTAGAAGTAGCAGTAGTATTAGAAGTAGTAGTAGACGTAGTAGTGGTATTAGAAGCAGAAGTAGTAGTAGTGATAGTAGTAGTAGTAGTAGTAGCAGTAGTATTAGAAGCAGTAGTAGGGCTATTAGAAGCTGTAGTAGTAGTGATATTAGTAGTAGTATTAGCAGTAGTATTAGAAGCTGTAGTAGTAGTAGTAGTATCTTTAGTAGTAGCAACAGTAGTATTAGAAGCAGTAGTAGTAGTAATGTTAGTAGTAATAGCAGTAGTGTTAGAAGTAGTAGCAGTAGTGGTAGTATGTTTAGTAATAGTAGCCATTGCATTAGAAGCAGTAACAGAAGTAGTAGTGCTACTAGAAGTAACAGTAGTAGTGATATTAGTAGTCGTAATAGCAGTAGTGCTAGAAGTAGTGGTAGTAGTAATATCTTTAGTAGTAGTAGCAGTAGTAGAAGAAGTAGTAGCAGCAGTAGTAGTAGTATGTTTTGTAGTAGAAGTAGTAGCAGTAGTAGTATTAGAAGTAGTATGTTTTGTAGTAGCAGTAGTAGTAGTAGTAGTATTAGAAGTAGTAGCAGTAGTGGTAATATCTTTAGTAATAGTAGCCATTGTATTAGAAGCAGTAGCAGAAGTAGTAGTGTTATTAGAAGTAGTAGTAGTGATATCAGTAGTTGCAATAGCAGTAGTGCTAGAAGTAGTGGTACTAGTAGTATCTGTAGTAGAAGTAGTACTGATGCTGATGAACCAAGATATAATTACTAAAGTACTAACTATTACACCACAAGGATTACTCCTAATTATGAAAAGTCTATTTAACAAGGTAAAAATTAAATATTTTAAATCCAGATTTAAAAATTCCTAATGTTTCTTACATTGTTTGTGGTTGAGTTAAAAACAGGACGTTCACCTTAACAATCTTTGACACTCGCAGGTGACAAGTCATTAGTGTCGTTAGTGCCCATGGCCTGTTAGTCACGTTCTTTATAGTTAGCATGAGAAACCGTAGTAGCTGTATTTTAAAGCTAGCTAGATTAACACAAATTAAACAACACTCTAATCAGCGTGATTTACGTGTTACGTGATCGGCTTCGAGCACGTAGCTAGCACTAATTCTCAGATTAGATCAGCAAAGCGGGCTAATTGTACTAGCTACATACCTTCCGAGGCAACAGCGATCTCGGATACTTCTTTCAAAGCTTAATTTTCTTCGTAATGTCAATTACATCCTGAAATAAGTTCACTCCAATTAAATTTTATTTGTACAGCACACTTTTAACAATACACATCGTCACAAAGCAGCTTTGCAGAAACACGGACGTAGATTTAGATCCCTAGTGAGCAAGCCAGAGGCGACTGTGGCGAGGAAAAACTCCTGAAGACGACGGAGGAGGACACACACTCCCTGTCCGTGGAAAAGCAGCAGAAATGTGTGTTTCGAGCATGGCGTGTACGCTTGACCCGGTGCGTGTGTGTGCTGCTCAGAATGGTGGGTTGGGATAAGACAAGCCCAGCTAAACTGGATTCATTTCAAGCCACAGTGAGCACAGTGAAGGGATTTGTTGATTTTGCTCTCTTCTGACAGTTTACAGCCTGCTGTATGTTGGAGAGAGATCAGGAGATGAGAGTTTTCTTTGACGTTGTAGACATCTGAAGGAGGAAAGCAGGAGGGTGGAGGAGGAGAGCTGAGGAGAAACGCTAGCCAGATTGTAGCTGAGATTTTACAGTCACGAACTGCACTAATGACTGCAGGATATGTGTTCAGGCTGATACGATAATCTCATATGGTCAGGGGCTATTGTCAGATTGTATAACTCTATTACATAATAATAAGAATAATAATAACAACCACCATCACTAACAACAACAGCACCAACAAAACAAATAATAATAAATCTATTAATAATAACCACCACCACCAACAACAACAACACAACACCACCAATAAAACAACAACAATAACACATCTCATAATACAACGATTAATAACAACCACCAGCAACAACAAAACATCTAATAATAACACTATTAATAATACCCACCAACCATAACAACCACCATCACTAACAACAACAACAACAACAAAATAAATAATAATGAATCTATTAATAATGACCACCAGAAACAACAGTAAAACAACTAATAATAAGACTACTAATAATACCCACCACTACGACCAACAACACAACACCACTAATAAAACAACAATTAAACATCTAATAATAACATTATTAATAATAACCGCCACCACTAACAACAACAGCAACAACAAAATAAATAATAATAAATCTATTAATAATAACCTCCACCAACAACACAACACCGCCAATAAACCAACAACAATAAAACATCTAATAATAACACTATTAATAATAACCACCACAACTAACAACAGCAGCAACAAACTATATAATAATAAATCTATTCATAATAACCACCAAAAACACAATAACACAACACTGCCAATAAAACAACAACAGCAACAACATCAATAAAACATCTAATAATAACACTATTAATAATAACCACCACCACTAACAACAACAGCAACAACAAAATAAATAATAATAAATCTATTAATAATAACCACCACAACCAACAACACAACACCAATAAAACAACAACAATAAAACATCTAATAATAACACTATTAATGATAACCATCACCACTAACAACAACAACAACAACAAAATAAATAATAATAAATCTATTCATAATAACCACCACAACCAACTACAACACCGCCAATAAAACAATAAAACAACTAATAATAACACTATTAATAATAACCATCACCACTAACAACAGCAGCAACAAACTATATAATAATAAATCTATTCATAATAACCACCACAACCAACTACAACAACACAACAACACTGCCAATAAAACAACAGCAACATCAATAAAACATCTAATAATAAGACTGTTAATAATAACCACCACCACTAACAACAACAGCAACAACAAAACAAAAAATAACAAAACTATTAATAATAACCACCACAACCAACAACACAACAACAACACCGCCAATAAAACAACAACAGCAGCAACAAACTATATAATAATAAATCTATTCATAATAACCACCACCAACAACAACACAACACCACCAATAAAACAACAACAGCAACAACAACAATAAAACATTTAATAATAAGACTATTAATAATACCCACCACCACTAACAACAACAGCAACAACAAAACAAATAATGAAAAAAAATTGCTTATAATAACCACCAACACCACCACCACCACCAACAACAACAACACCGACTGCACCCCAGACCTACTCACTCAAAATCAGTATCTGACCTCGATAATGCTCTTGTAGCTGAATGAACACAAATCAAGTGGAAAATCTCATGATTTAAAAAAATACACAAATTTGTTTGTAATCAAGAAGGTTTTTTTTCCACTTTTGCAGTGTAAATTTTATTATATTATGTAATTTGCGGTGTAAAACATTAGCGAACTAGCTAGCATCATTTCAGAATCAGTTAAAGAATGTGTTTCGACTGTGCAGAAGAGCGTTGCGTCCAGCTGTACACGTCAGGATACTAGCAGGATGTGATGTTCTTGTTTGCCTTGTTGGTGGAAAATACATCATGTCACTAGACAATTAACACATCATTAGCTTAATTCCTGCAGAATGCCAAAACTGTGCATAATTAATGCAACATTTCGTTACACAACTTCATAAATCTCCAAATTTATACTTATTTCTTTGTTTTATTTCAGTTCCTCCCAAAATATATGACATCTCATCAGACATCACGGTAAACGAAGGCGGCGATATTTCACTCTTCTGTTTAGCCAGCGGGAAACCAGAGCCGAAAATCACCTGGAGACACATCAGCCCATCAGGTGAGCTCCGAACGTCATGTCTACAACACGACCATGTTCTTTATCTTGATCTTTATCTTATCTCGGTTCTTATCACTGAGGTAGCTCCACTGCAGCGCATTCATGCGATTATCCAATCAGCCAATCATGTTGCAGCAGAGCGATTCATACAGTCATGCAGATACAGGTCAAGAGCTTCAGTTAAGGTTCACATCAAACATCAGAATGAGGAGAAATGGGATCTCCAGTGATAGCTGAAGATTGGCTGCCAGGAGTGGAACCTGGTGTGGTCTTCTGCTGTTCTGAGATGCTTTGGAGATGCTTTTCTGCTCACCACGGTTGTAGAGAGTGGTTATTTGAGTTACTTTGAGTAGCCTTCCTGTCAGCTCAAACCAGTCCAGCCATTCTGCTCTGAACTTTCTCTTCAACAAGGTGTTTCTGCTGCCCACTGGATGGTTTTTTTTTTTCTTTGAAAGACTGTTGGGTGTGAAAATCCCAGAAGATCAGCAGATTCTAAAAAAAAAAACTCATATCAACCCATCTAACACTAACAGCCATGCTGAAGTCGTTCTGATGTCTGATGTGAACATTAACTGACTTTTAATGATGTCTTCAGGACTTCGTAATGATCTCGTCAACCATCTTGACGTCGATGCTCATCATGATTTCAATTCTTGAGATATATATATATATTTTTTTTATTTCCAGTGAAGACGCAGTTATCTCAGTCAACTCAATCCAGCTATTCTAATAAACATGTAGACGAAGATCCAAATTAACCACATCATCCAATCATGTTCCATAAAAAATTCCTTTTTAAACTTTGCAGTAGACTTTAACCCATGAAACGCCTCGCTTATTATTCAGCTCATCATCAGAAAGAACGTAAGGTTGCTTTTACCGTTTATTTTTCCAAGCGCCTGCGGATTTTTTTTGTGTGTAATCCTATTCAAATCGGCAGTCAGGCTTTTTTTTAAAAAAAAAAAAAAAACTCTACTATCGTCATTTTTTCTTTTGTTACAGCAGACCTTCCAAAAGTAAAAAAAAAGGACTTTTCAGAAAAGCACCGAGTGACACTGAATGCTTTTTTTTTTTAACCTTCTGACTTGTTTGAAACGAAGTGAGAAAAATGAACATGGAGGACAAAGTGACGGTGAAAGAAACGAGTCTTATTAGTGAATATGAGGAGATTTACTACGTGCTTATTGCCCTTGGGAATCAACAAAGTATGTCTTTCGATCTATCTATCTATCTATCTATCTATCTACCTCGCTAGCTAGCTAGCTACCTATTTATCTATCTATCTATTAAATCCCACTTTTTTACAGAGAATTTGTTGTACAACTTTTGTGAAATATGATTACAAAATTCAAATAATCAACTTGAAATAATGAGAAACAACAAAAAAATTGGACGATAATTGGACAGGCGGATGGACGGATGGACTTTATTGATCCCCAGTGGGAAATTTGGGAAAAATTCCAGTAACCTACAACTGAAATACAGCATTTGGAAGTTAAATATTCTGCCAAAGGTTTCAGAACTATCAGCCAGATTATATAGTAATTGCTCTAAATGGAGCACACTAACTACATCTCTAAGCCACAACTCAAATGAACTCAAACAAACAAGCAACTCAAACTCATCAACTCAAACAACGTCATCGTCACCAGAGTTACACCAATTTTTATTTCTGATAATAATACGTCTACTTATAGAGAGCATGCTAGGCTAGTTAATTAGCTAATACTTGCTAGGAATGGTCAGTGTTCTTATGGTTATAGTGTGTGTGTGTGTTGTGTAGCTGTTTTTTGGTTTTTTGCTTCATATCAGCACAAAAGGCACAGCAATTTTTATGTACAAAAAACAATTTTAAAAAGTGTGAACGCTTGCCTAACTCTGTAAACACAGGTGTATAGTTACAAGAGAGAAGAGTGTACGCTTGGACCTGTTGAAAAAACAGCGTGACCATAATCATAGTTATAGTTATAACTTTAGAATAAATTATAACTTTCCAATGTCAATTTTCACTGTGGAGGTTTTAATCCCTGTCTCTTGAAAAGTCCTATTATCATTTATTTGAAAATGTGACATTCTCAAAATATGACACTTGCGTTCCGCTGTGTTGCAACAAAAAAATAAAATACAAAAAGCCCCTAGAGAGATTGTGCATTAAGCTCACCATGACGTTCCTGTCTTATTCAGCCATTGAAAAGACGTATGCACTTTACCAGACTCGTGTGCAAATTGTCTGGCACAGCAGCAATTTGGAGCGTTCCTGGATTTTATGAAGATGCATGTTGCACTTATCTGATAATTGAAGACCTCACTTATCTTGTGCCTGTCATATTCCTCTTCTAGCACCTTTCTGCTATTGAATTCATCTTTTTACGGAAAGCTTTGGTGAGTCATAAAAAGCTACATTTAGTGAAAGCGGGGGTCTTTTACCGTACGCGCTCGGCTTTACGGTTTCAGGAGCGCGTGCTTAGATTAAGTGTGAATTTTTTTAAAAAAATCAAAATGAAAAGTTGATATATTATCGGTGAAAATATTTTCCACGTACTGGTGTAATGCACACACTGAAAGTGCTACAGAGGAAGCTTGGGTACTCCAGAAAAATCGGTGTAATTTTCTCCAAATTGAGTAATGATTAAAGATGATTTGCGCTTTCGCTTTTTATGTCAAGTTCAGCGAAGTTCAAGACGTTTATTAAAAGCGCTATTAGAAAGCTTCCAGGATGAAAACTACATTTTATTAATGCTTACATTATATTTGGATACTTTATGTTTAAATATTTGATATACAGCTCGCTCTGCACTTCTTAAAACATGGAACATTTTTTTTAAAAGTCAGAAATAATCAGGTCTTATTTACGTAAAAACTAGCCATGCATTGATAATGATACTAGGATCAGGTATCAGTCCCATACTGTGCTCATTTATTCATTAAAAAAAAACAGTACCAGGTGATACTACAGTATGTGACATAAGCCTAGTGTACGTTGCTGCTCTAATGACCAGGCGACACGAAATGACAGCGATCTGGATGAATGTCACGATTAATGATGAAATCAAAGCAGAGTGCAAACTGTACTCTGTGAAAATATCAGCAAGAGGGACTACAGGACTAAAGTAGAGCCATAATATGCCATAACAATGCCATAGTGTGTCATAGTGAGTCCATAGAATGTCACAGTGTATAGTGTGTCATAGCGAAATCATAGTGTGTCATTGTGAAACCCGTAGTGTGTCATAGTGAGTCCCTAGTGTAACATAGCAATATCATAGTGTATCGTATTGAAAGCGTAGTGTGTCATAGTGAGCCCATAGAGTGTCACGTTGCAACCATAGTGTAGCATAGCAATATCATAGTGTGTCATAGTGAAACCATAGTGTGTCATAGTGAGTCCCTAGTGTAACAGCAAAATCAGTGTGTCATAGTGAGCCCATAGTGTAACATAGCAATACCATAGTGTGTCATAGTGAGTCCCTAGTGTAACAGCAAAATCAGTGTGTCATAGTGAGCCCATAGTGTAACATAGCAATACCATAGTGTGTCATAGTGAGTCCCTAGTGTAACAGCAAAATCAGTGTGTCATAGTGAGCCCATAGTGTAGCATAGCAATATCATAGTGTGTCATAGTGAAACCATAGCATGTCATAGTGAGTCCCTAGTGTAACAGCAAAATCAGTGTGTCATAGTGAGCCCATAGTGTAACATAGCAATACCATAGTGTGTCATAGTGAGCCCATGGTGTGTCATAGTGAGTACATAGTGTAACATAGCAAAATCAGTGTGTCATAGTGAGCCCATAGTGTATGACACACTGATTTTGCTATGTTACACTATGTACTCACTATGACACACCATGGGCTCTCTATGACACACTATGGTATTGCTAGCCATAGTGCAATATATATAGTGCACTATGGTATAGCAATACCATAGTGTGTCATAGAGAGCCCATGGTGTGTCCTAGTGAGTACATAGTGTAACATAGCAAAATCAGTGTGTCATAGTGAGCCCATAGTGTAACATAGCAATACCATAGTGTGTCATAGTGAGTCCCTAGTGTAACAGCAAAATCAGTGTGTCATAGTGAGCCCATAGTGTAACATAGCAATACCATAGTGTGTCATAGAGAGCCCATGGTGTGTCCTAGTGAGTACATAGTGTAACATAGCAAAATCAGTGTGTCATAGTGAGCCCATAGAGTGTTATACTGAAACCATAGCATGTCATAGCAATATCATAGTGTGTTGTAGTGAAAACATAGTGTGTCATAGTGAGTCCCTAGTGTAACATAGCAAAATCAGTGTGTCATAGTGAGCCCATAGTGTAACATAGCAATACCATAGTGTGTCATAGTGAGCCCATGGTGTGTCATAGTGAGTACATAGTGTAACATAGCAAAATCAGTGTGTCATAGTGAGCCCATAGAGTGTTATACTGAAACCATAGCATGTCATAGTGAAACCATAGTGTGTCATAGTGAGGCCATAGCATGTCATAGCAATATCATAGTGTGTCGTAGTGAAAACATAGTGTGTCATAGTGAGTCCCTAGTGTAACATAGCAAAATCATAGTGTTTCATAGTGAAACAATAATGTGTCATAGTGAGCCCCTAGAATGTCATATTGAAATCATAGTGTAACATAGCAATACCATAGTGTTTCATAATGAAAACACAGTGTGTCATAGTGAGTACATAGTGTAACATAGCATTATCAGTGTGTCATAGTGAAATCATAGTGTATCATAATGAGACCGTAGTGTAACATAGCAAAGCCATTGTGTGTCATAGTGAGAACGTAGTGTAACATAGCAATATCAGTGTGTCATAGTGAAACCATAGTGTGTCATAGTGAGCCCACAGGGTGTTATACTGAAACCATAACATGTCATAGTAATACTATAGTGTGTCATAGTGAAACCAAAGTGTATCATAATATTGCTATAATGTGTCATATCAGTGGCATAGTGTGCCATTCTGCCTGTGGAAGTATAAAATATCAGCCTCATTAATATTCAAATGCAGGTAATTACTAAATCTTTTAAGTAATTAAAATTGGAAAGCAATTTTAAAGGAATTTGTCAGTGCTAACCCGTGGTGTTTATAATTTAATGCATAATAATGCAAAAGCCTGTGTAAAGGTCAGGTAATGATGTTTGTGCATCAATACAGAGTCATTGAAGAGAATCGTGATGCATCAAAGACCCAATTATTTTTTTTACTATTGCTGGTTTTGTAGTTTACAGCACTATAAATTACTGCACAAAAAGAAAGAATCAGTAACAACACGACGACAACAACAACAACAACAACAACAACAAGCCACAAATCTGTCTGTTCACAGCAAAACACTCCCCAGACTCATCCGGCTTCCTCGTGCTGCAATAAAATGACCAGAAACACTCTGCCAGTGCAACTAAAGAGTTCATCAGGGGGAGAAAGTGGCCACTCTTACACTGGTCAAGTTGATTTCAATCCAATTGAGCATAAATATCACTTGTTGAAAAGCAGACGCCTGAAACAAGCCCAAAACAAACTGCATGTGAAATTGCCTATTGTGGAGGTGCGACAAAGTGTCTGGGAATTGGACTGCGGTGATTTCTGCGGGTCACGGACTCGACGCAGGTGCTGTTTACTAAAGATTTAGGTTTTATTCAGGCTCAATCCCGATACTTCAGCTCATTTAAATCGGTGGAGAAGATCACAAAGAGTGACGTTATTTAAAATGGTGTGGTGCGTGTATTAAACATCCAGAAATGAAAGGTGACTTTTTTTTTTTTTTTTATCCCCTCGCTTCATATTTCTCTCTTTAAACAGAAAACTGAACTTGATTATACAGCGAAAAAAAAATGTATATATATATATATATATATATTTCATCACCCCAATAACCATATATAAGTATTTCTGTGGCTCTGTATTTTTTTTTCTTCCCCCCCCCCATGATTTCTATCTAGATGAAATTACCTTTTAAAGACTGACATCTTTCTTTCCTCCATCATCATGAAAAAGAAAAAGCCTTCACTTCAGGACCGTAGTGACCTTTTTTTTTTTCTGCACTAAAAAGCAAAATACATTTCAAAATGGGAAGAAGTGCTCATCTTTTTTTTTTTTTTTCGACCAGCGAGGTTTCAGCGACGGTCCGTGTGAAAGGTCAGCTACAGCATATCCTTCTGCCTACACTTCCTGAGCAGTAAAAGCTTTTCATAAGCCGCTTCTATTGTGATTTTAAAGCTTTGGACTACACGGAAGTGTGATCTTAGGCAAATGCAGATTAAAGTGCTTCGGATTTGATTTGAGCGACTGCTTTGATTAGATTTTAATACCTCTGGTTAACCAGAGTTATATATGTTATATACTGTATGTTGGAATTAAATGATGTTTCTTCAGGACCGTTATGTTAAAACATAATGTAGTATCATGATACATAAGGTGCAAATACACAACAGTGTGAGATACACAGGATAGTTTGTATAAACTAGACAGCACAACACAACACATCCCGAAATAAATCGTTTTCATATACACTGAATTGTGTGTGCAGTTATTGGCAGTGGGTCAATTTTAAAGAATGAACGTCGTAAATGTGAATAAATGCGAAAATGCATTTTCACAATGTCACATTAAGGTACTTTAAGGTTATTTAACACATGAACAAGCCATTAACTTCAGCGTTAATGCGCCATCTTAAACAATAACAAAGTGAGTAACGTTTTTAAGTAATAAAACTAACAACCCGAATAATCGACCAATGTTCATCCCATCAGTAAGGAAAACGAAGTCCACAGTGAACAGCACCTTCATGAACATGTTTGTGTTTTTTAACTGACAAAATTCAAACCTGAAGCTGAAACAAGTCTCAGTATTTACACCTGAAGACTTTTAAGACTTTTAAGACTTAAGAACATGCTGTTTTTTGTGTTTATTTTTTGTGCACATCATGTCTTACTAGCACAAAGAACCTGGAAAAAATATGTAGAACATAATAAAAATAATGGTTTAAACCATGGCCTCAGCACAGCTGTATTATTTGGCTGAATTTTTTTTTTCCCATAACTGTGTTATGATCCAGAATGCTTATTTTGTGTTTGGATGGTCCTCCTGTCAATCATTTTATAGACACTCCCTAAAACCCTCCATCTCAGTCTGAAATCAGTAAGCGCCCAGCGCAGGCAGATCATTCTCCTGTGAGCAAAAAAAATCTGCTGTCCTTTTGAAAAAAAAAAAAATTATAACAAGAAAACCATATTCAGTAAAACCAGAATAAACACTGGCAGCGCTTTTACAAGATGGAGTCATTTATTACTGGAGAAAAGGATGAAGCTGAATGCAGAATTATTAACGTTGCTCCTGGGCAGATATAAAAACACAATCTTATGCAGTAAATAATGTTACTTAAGGGAGTCTTTATATGATATATCTAATATTTTTGCACATGTTCAGTGTTCTTGATAGTCATGGTGAGTTCAGATCTCAGAAATTCCCACAAGAGTAAAATTTAATTTAAAATGGTTCAAACTATGATATGAACGCAAAATAAGAACGTAGACACAACACAAAACATCTGCTGTTGGCTCTAGAGGTGCAAACATGCTAGCCAAGCTCATCTTTTTGAGGCTGCTTGAGTGTAACACACTCGACGCCTACACATACACAAGACGCCCGCGATTGGTTAAAGTGTCTGTGATTGACAGGGGAGAGAGTGTAAGCCCCTCCCACACAGAGAGCGACCGCTTTTCTGGTGTGTGACTCTGGAGCCATATAATTAAGAAATGTCTTCAATAAATTAATTTAATGTTTAATGTCATATTTAATTTTTTTTCCTAATCAACTCCAGTCTGATTTTTTCAAATTATTTTTAGGATGAACGCCCCAAATTGAATATTCTTTTTTCTTTTTTTTGGGTTTGCTTATGATTTCACGCACACACAGACTTTTAAATCAGTAACCCAGGACCTGAATTGTTTTTTTTTTTCATCTTCTGAATCATGCTTTCAACACAATCCCCATCTCTGACAGAACCACAGTCGATGGTTAATCTGTGAAGTGCAGGGTCTAACTGAAAAGTTAGCAGGCTTAGTGTTGAGAGACGGTATTAAGAGAAAGCAAATTGGTGTGTGTATGTGTATGTATAAGTGGATATGTATGTGTGTGTGTGGGATAATTCATGGCTGACAGCTCTATGAATACCCACAGGAAGCACTCATACACCTTTTAGTCCGGTGTTGCTGTATTCTCTCAGGGGTTAACTGTGGAAATGGAGAGAGCGCCGTAGGCTCGCTCTGTAATGTATTCTCCAGCTGCACTCGTCCTATCAGCAGCAGGCAGACCTGAAGGAAATGCGCCGCACGCTCTCAACACAATGTGAGAAATTGCTTACTGTGACTGCGCTTAACACAGAGCAATGTGGGATCGCAGATTAACCTCCTCTGATTTGCCTAATTTGGTCGGCATGTTGCTGCAGCTTTTCGCATAATTCTCCGCATATTTCATTTCCTCGCACGGTTCAGAGTGCACTTAAGATTGTTTATTATAGCACACGGCTTTGTGTGTGTGTGCGGTGTGGTGTGTGTGTGTGTGTGTGTGTGTGAAAACGTTGTCTATGAATAGTCTTTAAGGATCGCTTCTAATATGTTCCATGTACATCTATGCCAGAAATACTCAGCGTCCGAACAGACGTTTTATTAGACGTGTCAGGACTCTGTGCTAATTTTGACCTTTGCTATAATGAGTATGATAAGTGATGGGACAGTGTGAAATCTCTGTAAAGAAATTATCCACTCGGTTAATCACAGATAAAGATCCTACTGGTCGAGTTAAACAGTTGAGTGCGGGCTGGAAGTCACTAGAACAAACGACACGGAGTTGCGTTAGAGACAGCCAAGAGGATAATTGGGAATCAGAAATTATTGGCAAGTAACCGACACTGATCTTAAAAGGAGGAAGAGGAAGAGGGAGGAAGAAGAGGAGGAGGAGGAGTCAGGGGTGTGGTGTGGTGTGATGTGATGTGATGAAGCGAATTTAGTGTTACCACCCAGGAGTCGAATATTTCCCTGTGTTTTATTCCTCTTATACCACACCAATTTGCCAAAGATTGCAATTTATATTCATTAAAGACAGATACATTGTGCTTTTTATCCATTTATAGTTACATCTAATGTTGTGGAACGTCTACGAAACAAGTTCCTGGTCTGACTTATGTTACTTGTGTCCCTCTCTTTTTTCTTTCTTGAAGAAATGATTGTCATGTTCTTGAGAAACTACAAAGCGTAAACTCCTAATTATACAGCTTTACCTCTGACACTGGAGACTCCTTCCGTAAACGTTAAATAAACAGCTCCTATCAGTGATTACACACGGTTTTAATTCAACCTATTCAACCATTGGAGCATTAACATGTCAAAACGAGCGCATTAATATAAACCTGCGCTACTGTCAGAGCTGCTGTTCTAGAAAATTAATCAACACCTTCTGACCAATCGGAATCCAGAATTCAGTAACACTGTTGTGTAATACAGTTTAGTTACAGTAGCTCTACAGTAAAGTGCTTGAATACAGTATAATCTGCCTGTATTATAAAGATTTTCACAGAAGCATCAACATTTTAAAAGACGTGAAGTATTATATGGATTTGAACACAGGATTTAATTGTAGAAATTAATTTTTTTTTTTTTTTTGACAATTATCATGATAATTATTATTGAGAATAATTATCAATCCTTAAAATTATGGATAAAGCATTCGATGCATTGAGAAACAGATAAAAAAAATCTGACAAATGAAGTATGTTAATTTTGTCCATGTGATTTTGTAGTTGTTTGTGCGTTTACAGGTTATCATAAACGCATGCAGTTTGTGTTAATTGTCTCAAATAACACTGAATACACTGATTTCTGCAAGCCAGAGATGATGATGCACATTGGGATGTGTTTACCTGAATGCATTTCGGAGGAAAATTATCCTCGCCTCGACTCATTTGCAAAGCAATGGAAGTAAAATAGCACCTTGTCACCCAAGATGAGCATCTCAGCCACTTCCTTAATAGCCCTGAAGTTCGCTAAATTGTCGTGTTTGTTTGCCTCTATATAAGGACGTCATTGTTTCTGTGCGACAACACAAATGTGTATGCAAATTGCGCGGCTCGGAGAGTAATTTTTTATCACATTGTCATACCTGCTATTCAGAACGAAGGAGAACTTCTTCCTCTCAGGAGGTTTGTCAGCGCTGCTTAATATCGACGGAGATAAAAGTTTCTGACAGCCCTACAATTGTGTTCAGCTCAGTACGACACCTCGGCTATACATTTCACCACAATGCCGGGACAATAGGACAAAAGCACACTCTCTCCTTTTAGCAAATCCTCTATTCTTTCTAGCTCTCCTTTTTTATTCCTCATGGCTTTTGCTGAGTCAGAGTATGTGTCTGTAAAAGAAGGATATAAATAGATGCATCAAAAAAACCTATTTTCTGTCTAGGAAAATGAACTGCATTATTTTAAAGAATTAGCACATTTTTCTCTTTGTTGCTTTTCTTTCGCATATTTTGTCAAAGTTGAAGCTGCGTTTTGTTTAAAACGCTCTCTAGACTTGTAATAATCATATAATTTTAAAGATATCGTAGAAAAAACAGTGGAAAGCAAGATGAACTGCATTATTTTAAAGAATTAGCACATTTTTCTCTTTGTTGCTTTTCTTTCACATATTTTGTCAAAGTTAAGCTGCGTTTTGTTTAAAACGCTCTCTAGACTTGTAATAATCATATAATTTTAAAGATATCGTAGAAAAAACAGTGGAAAGCAAGCGATACATTTCACTAGCAATGCATTTCCTCATTTCAGGTTGAAATTAGCTCCTCCCACAGCCACGCCCAGCTTTTTATTGGTTAAAACGCAAACTGGGAGGGTTATGATGTTTGAACGGAGGAGGTGGAAGAAGAAGGCTGCGATGTTTTCAGTGCAATTTTTATTTTGAGCATCATTTCTTAGGAAAATAGCACAGCTACAGCTTTCTAAGCTTGATGATCTCTAGACATAAAAAGAACATTTTGAAAAAAAGAGGGGGATTCAATTTTATACGAATACAATTTCAAGGAAAAATATGACTTCTGACCTCGTACCAAAGTCTGAGTTTGACTTTCTCGTGCAGTCTTAAAATTGGAACATTTTAAAAGTTTTTTTTTTTTTTTTTAGATTTGTTCTCTTGTTGTTTTTTTTTTATAAATGACAAATTCCAAGGCAAGCATCGTTTGAACAAAGTGTGGAGTCGTTTGGAGGGAATGCTCGACCTTTTTTTTTTTTTTACTTGGTGTTTAAATGGAAGATGATGTCACGAACTCCAACGAATGAGAGTGATGTGAATTTTCTTTGATTTCATAACCTTAATCTTTATATATATATTGATACACAAATCGTTTGAATTGTTACAAGTGTGCGGCATGTTGGTATCCCAGACTGGAAGCGCTACATGTTAACGCACACGAATTCATTGGAAACGGCGTGTAATTGTTTGCTAATACGTATGTTTCCTTTTCTTTGCGTTCATAGCCAGGAAGTTCGAGAGTGGAGAAAATCTGAACATAACCGGAATAACTCGGGATGCAGCAGGGGATTATGAATGTGGCGCTGAGAACGATATTGCTTCTCCTGACACCCGAACTGTGAAAGTCACCGTCAACTGTAAGTATTTCTCCACCTTTTTGTCCTGATGCTGCACACGCACGATAATGTGGGCTTATTTTTATCTTGCTGAGGACGGGGAGTGGGTGGAAATTAGAACAGAATTCATTGTGTGGAAGATTTTTAATATTTAACGAGAGAATCCCCTTTTTTGTCCGAGCTGAGATGATTAATTTCCAGTGAGGAATGGTCTCAGTGTTATAAGGACTCTTCTATTATGCAGGTAATGAGTCTCTCAAAAGTCTGAAAAGACAGTAATGAGCACTGCACGTTTTAATGAATTATACTGACTTTACTCATCACGCTTATAGTCAGGATGTGGCTATGCCGGAACCAAGGGGGGCTGGACGTGCCGTGATTTTTCTTTTCCTTCTCCTCTTTTTTCCGGTCACTGGCCTCGTTAATCTCTTTGTGTTGATGCCATATGCTGAATCACAGGAAGTGAGAGCGCATAAATCAGAAATGCGGACTCTCGCAGATCAGTATGTGTGGTGTTGGCTCATCAAACGACACCCCCCTTTACTCTCGGCCAATACAAAGAAAAATGGGAAGGCAGGCACATGGAAATGTCAGCACGTCGAGCTGTGACAGGCCCGGAGTCATAACTCATGTCCCTGCTCCTCCCAGTCAATTCTATCAATACGTTCTAATGAGAAACAAAGTGGAAAAGATCAGCAGCTGGGTGCCAGTCTCCGAGCGCCGAGCTCTTTACTGTAGCCTTTCTTGTTCTTCACTTCAATCACACAAGCTCTGATTTTTCAGCATGTGTCCGTATCTGCCTTTAGAACAGTCCAGTATGAAGCAAAGCTCCTGTTGAGGGCAAAAAAAAAAAAAAAAAAAGAAAAACGAACATGGTTGTAATAGCATTCTGTCACATCGAACAACACTTGTCCATCAGAGCAAGTTGCTTCAGGCCTCATAAACTGGGATAAACAGGTGCTGAAGCTGGAATTAGACGTGAGACGTGAGACGTGTTACCTTAGCATGTCCTGAAATAAAAGTGTGAGCGAGCATGACGCAACTCTGCCAGTCCGCATCCACGTCCTCTGTGACAATCGTTTTCCCACTGTGAAGTCTCCGCGAATGATCACAGCCTCTCTATGATTAGATTCCCCATACAGGGGGGAAATGTGATTCTGTGATTTCTAGCACCATCAGTAATTATCAGTTAGCTCTTTCTTCAGAGTTAGCTCATTGACATTGAATTGACTAGCTGAGAAGGTGCACAACTATGTTTTAAATGTAACATTACTACCTTAAAGGATGTTGCTACATTGCATTAGCTTAATTACTTATCACAACGGCAGATAATGTGACTTTGACATTTCAAGGGTTATCTGTATAATTAAATACACGGCAACATAATCTCATTTGGCTTTAAAAATAATTACATCTTTTTAGGTAAGAGGAGAGTTGACCTCTGGGCTAATTGCAGATTATGGCCGTTAATTGTAATAAGCAAATATATCGGCTGAAAACAAAAGCCTTAATGTTGGGTTTTGGCTTTTTTGTTTCGTGGAGAACTGTTTTGCTCTTTCCTCAGTCTGACCACTGCAGTTGTGCCCTTAAGCAAGACACTTACCTTGAAAGGTTCCCTAGATTTGAAGTAATATTATATCCTTGAAAATAGATCAGTGGCTTCTAGCTCTTTTTCACTGATACAGCTCAGGGGGGCTGAATCCAATTTGAAAACTATCAGTACACTGGTCGTGTCTGTTTTTGTTCACATAAGATGTCCAGAGTCCAATGTGATGATGCCAGACATAAATGCTGAGTGAAATTTACTTTGGCACGGATTAACACCAGACAAATCTTATCGTCCAATAGAAGTTTAGGGTGCCAATACTTTATTTGCTGCGCAGATAGAGAGGATGTTGAGCGCAAGTGTGCCATGAAATGTTAAAATACCTCGAAACACATGGAGTTAATGTTAGTTCTCTGAGTTAGTTCACGCAGTGCACTAGGTAGGACGTAGAGTATCATTATGTAGGCAACACATCTATGGACGGAACATCTGAATTCTGAATAAAAAACAGACATACTGATGTTGGGTGCTAAGTTTGCCACAACAAGATTGCTGATTTTACCCAAAGCTACAGTTAAGAACCTTGGTGTAACCCTTGATGCTTGTTTACCAAGAGCAAGCCATCTCCAAAACTGCGCATTGTTATATGAGAAATACGATATGCTAACTATGCAGAATGCTAATAAACTAATGTGTGCATAGTTTTCATAACCTTGCTTAACTTATATAACTATATTTTATTTAAACGCTGAATAAGATCCCTATTCATAGTTCGTAAGTTAGCTCTCCCCTATCATATGGCAGGGAGGGTGAAAGCTAAGTCAGGCTTCTTCTAAGACACGTGAAACCAACCAGCTACATCTTTTCGAACTGTTGCTCGTGCTGCATCAGAGAGCACTTGGAGAAAAGCGCTATCTGCCCTCTTCCACATACATTCAGTTCAGTTTTATATGTATAGTGCTTTTAACATTGGCCATTGGCTTGTACATTTATCCCCAATGAGCAAGCCAGAGGCAATGGTGCTGAGGGAAAAACTCCCTGAGACGCTTTGAGGAAGAAACCTAGAGAGGAACCAGACTCAAAAGGGAACTCATCTTCATCCGGGTGACAACGAATAGTACAATTATAAATAATTCCTTTCATACATGAGCTCAAAGATGCCCAGGATTGGCTAGTGTCACTGTGATTGATAGGAAAGACAGAGTAGGGACAGCAGACAGCATGGACAGGTTTGCTATCTTGGGCTCCCGGGCACGGATGGCTGTAGCGTTGTCGGGATCGCAAACTCGTGATCTGCTGATGGATGGATGGGTGGGTGGATGGACAGAATAGCACATAGAACAGAATATGTGCTGTTAGTACAATAGCTGGCTCAGGCTCATTTAACAAACTAATTGCTAAAAATCTCGAGCTTTGCAGTTCTCAACTCGAAACAGCTGTTGGTTAGCCACAGCCGTATCAAAACGTATCACACACCGCATGTGAACTCGGCAAAAACCCTTCCCACGTTCTTATTATAAACATATAAACATAACTGTTTAGCTCTTGAAGAGGCACAATATGTAGTACTGTTTGTCTTTGATTTGTTTTTTAACCGAGCAAAGCACCAGATGTTTAGCTTCTCCTTCCTGCCTTCAACCCTGCCCTATGCTAAGCCTCTACTCACAACACGGAAAATAAATATATAAATGTGACGGATTAGGTGATGTCATGTAGCCGTGCAGATAGTGAGCTTTTAGAGCTAACATAATGCATTTCCATGTCATCCTGTCAGAATCCTGACATCCTGGATTAATGTGTACTGTACGTCCATGTGATTTATGCACAAAAAGGCGTAAATAATTTCCATCAGGATGAAGATCTGTGCTTTTCCCAGAACAGGCAGATTTCTCCTCGTTATATAAGAACCGTCATTAATACAGGAGTAGGCTTCCAGCTTTAATGGAGCATAATGGAATAATGTATAAAGCATGCTACTGCCACAAGAAAGCAAAAACAGGTTTTCACAAACTAAAGCCTTTGGGATGTTTGTGTATAATTATAAAGGTGTTTGGAGTTCATCTTTTAGCTGTATGAAATTATACAACAGATGTAAAAGCACCAAGCTTTGGATTAGTGTATCGGATTATGAAAAGATTCCAGCAGCTATTTGTACAGTGCATGCTTTATTCTGTATTCTTTCATATTTCTTATAGTTACTCGTAAAGAATTCAGAACAAATTCGTTTAAATTCGGAAAAATTGAGAAGGTTTTATTTGCATTGATTGAACAATGCAACAGGCTACATGCTAGTAGTCTAGCAGTCAGTGATGGGACAATTATTTGCATATTTATCTATATTTTCAGAATGATCATTGACCAATTTAACACATTGTAGTCCGTCTATCGAGTCCAAATCAGAGCGGAAACAAACTTTGATTCGTTTGCTGTTGTCTGAGAGGTATGTAGGGCTGAATACATCCTCATTAAACTTCATTCATTGGTCAGAAACCATCACCAAACCAAGCGTGAGCAGAACTCACAACAATCACCCGAGCATGGAGAACATATATATAACATAATTAGATAATTATATGAATAACTAGTTTCAAACATTTTGTGTCACATCCAGAGATTATTTCCTCCCTTGCCATGTCTTTTCCTAACACGTGGCCTACAGTGCTACAGCTCTGTCCTTCAGCTCGGTTTAGCAGCCACAAAAAAATACCACATGGCTTGTTTGATTCACTTCCTCTAACGAATCGATTCAGAGTCGAATCTCAGAGATCACCTGGCTCAGACGTTGTGAGTGCGATTGCTGTGTTCTGACCTGCGGAAGGTGAAAAACACAGCAGGCTTCCATTCAAACACACCAAAGGCTGCAAATGAAAGCGCTATTATAGGCAACAATCGCGCACTACATTCTACACACTAATTTATCAGGAATAAATAGAAAACGTACAATTTTGGGACACAATCAACTAGCAAGCCATTATAGAGTGGAAAAGAGGTTGTTAATCGGGATGGTGGAACAACAACGAAAAAAAAAGATAATATCGTTTTTCAGTGCCACTTTTCTTTTTTTCCTCTAATTTACGATATTCCTTCAGTTTTGTCCTCTTTTTAATGTGGGAAGTGGGGTGAAACAGGAAGGTGTCCCGTACACGCCACATCACAATTGTAGTGTGAACGTGAAAGCACCTCGATGCATCCCGGACAGCAACAAAGAACCAACTAACCGACTGTGTCATTGCCTTAGCGGGAAAATACGTAATCATTGCGAGACTGTTTGGAAATGGAGCTGGATGATAGAGCTCTCAGCAGCTAGGCTAATGGATAAAGATGACGCTATAACAGCAGAGACGACAGCAGCTGCTTTTCACAGCTTCATTCGTCGTCTCATCTCTCATTCATTTATAACTTTTGTTAGCAGAATACACAATAAAAACTTTTTAAACAGTACATACAGATACATTAGATAAGGATTAGTAGGATATTTCTGCCTGCAAATAAAACAACGGAAGACCGATGTTATAAATGTGTGTTACAGCCTTCCTCCAGAGGAAGAAGGCGTGGCCTTAGACTTCATTATTTCAGAATGGAAGGCTTCGTTACTTCCTCCAGTGGAAGGCTGTATGAAATCTGATGTATGAAGTCTCACTTATGAGCACTTATGATCAGATTTCATATCTCACAGCGTCTCAGCTTGGTGATCTCAGTCCACTTCTGAGTGAACTCTAGTGAGATTCGATTCTGAATCGATTCGTAAAAGGAAGTGAATCAAACATGCCATGTAGCATTTTTTCGTGGCTGCTAAACCGAGCCAAAGGACAGAGCTGTAGTACTGCAGACGTGCCACGTGTTCTGAAGATTTGGACACAAAAAAAACAAGGGAGGAGATACACAATACACATGATAGACGAAATGTTTTAAACTATATTCATATAATTATGTATTTATTTATCGAGCACCAGCGTCTCGACTGTACACTTGTGATCCTGGACACTGGACCGTTAATGCTAGGTTTGAACAGTGCCTATGATGGAGGAAGTTCTTATGTATTCATATTTCTTTGTGTTTTGTAAGTTGTACTACTTTACTAAGTTAGTGTGTGATGGAAAAAACTAAAAATGGCCAAGCCAAGACACAAGACAGGAGCACGGGAAGTGTTGGAAAAGTTGTTTTGGATGGAATAAAACACTCCGTGTTGTGCCGTGACAGGAAAATAATCAGCGCCGCAACAGCAGCCGCGCTTCGTCAAACCACCCTGTCACTGATTATATAATGTTACACTGTCGAAAGTTTTATTCCTTTCTTATTTAACACCCACCTAAACACGCTATAGTCTATTAAAGAGAAGAGACGTTACTCGTTCATTTGCATTCCGTTCACAGAATCCAGACAAGATCAATTAACACTTGAGGTTTTCTTTTTTTTTTTTTTTTCTCTGGTCTGTGTCAGAGAGCAGCTTTTTTTTTAGCAGCTGGAAACCTCGAGTGGATTGTGCTTCAAACAGTTAGACAAGAAACACACAACTTGGATTAAAATGTATTTTGTTTGTTATGAGGAAAGACCAAGTTGACCAGCTTCTGATATCTTTTGTACGCTTTTCTGGTCACAAGCTTCAGGATCGTGAAGGTTGCATTCTGATTGGCTGTCTGCATTTCCATGCACTAGTTTTCAGCAGGAGAACAAAGGAATACACAATGAGCTTTTCAGAGCATCACTGGATTGAGAGAAAAAAAAAAAGGTTCATGAAATCTCTGATATGAAGTTATTTATTAGAGTTTTGTTTGAAGTCGATAGTGAAGCGGGATGAAGAAAAAGCTTCGTGATTGGCCGTCTGGCATGTCAATCAAATTGCGTCAAAACATGGAACTGGCTTCGGTATACATCGTGTATGGATTCCCTATTGACTAGCCCTATGTTTCTGCTAATTTAGGTCTGATTTTAATGCTAAAATACGTGTATTATTATTAGACTAAAAAAATAATGAGGGGTATAATTAGTAACAATTAACCCACCCATTTTTTTCTCCTAATCAGTCAGTTACAAGCTGCTTTTATACTTAAGATTCTTTGTGAACACAGCGCATGGTGTTGTTCAAGATGACATCAATCTTCACGTCTTGATTGTCCACATAGTGAGGCTCATGACTGTTAATTACAGTGCCGTAATACACCCCGCTGCGCATAATGTGGATATAGTGGACAAACGTAGGGCGTTAATTCAAATAATATCAGCCACTAAAAGTGCTGAAAGACTCTGGTTGACTGAACTGTCGAAAAAGCAGCAACTGCGCGCAAAGAGCCGTATACATTTTCATTTTCATCAAGACCCCCATAATTAAGGCGGATTGACATTATGAGGCCCCACAGACAAATAATGGATCGTCTTGATTGACCATCTTTACTGCACTGTGCAAAATGGAATCTATTCTTCAATTTGATATGGCAGGAGCTAATTTATCATATTTACAGAGATTTGTGGCTCTGTGCTTAATGATTTCCATTCAGCGGAATACATTTCTCCCTCACTCGCTCTTGCTCTATGCGCCTCGCCCTGCCTTTGTTTCCTTCCTGGCTCGACGGTTATTTATAAGGATTGGCCGTATTAGAGGAGGAACATGATGTTATTCTTGAATAGTAAATGGAAATCTTAATGAATTAATAAATCTCGGCTGCTAAAGCCAGCGCTGGCGGACACGGTGCCACAAAGAGCTGGAGACAGCGGGTAAAGCCGTTTTTCTGTTTGTAAGCTGATAAGTCATGGACTGATGAGTCCATTACTACATTTGTGCAGAAAAACTCACACTGGACCTGTGACTCAACAGGCTGGAGAGGTGGGTTATTAATTGGTCTCTGCATTAAAAAAAAAAAAAAAATCCAAATGTTCAGTGGAATAGTATTCCGTGACAAAATAAATCATTTCTTTGCCAGGAAACGTACCAATTAATCATTTAATGTGTCTGCACACAGGTGGACACACACATCTAAAGCTAATGAAGGGTTAGTGAAAACTTGGACAAATACTGTAGCCATCAGAGTGACATTTAAAGACCAAATAAAGGGAATTAGATTAAAATATAATTTCTGTTTAATCATTAACCGAGGACCTTTTGCCACGCATTAATCAACCATGTCATTGTCAAGCATCTAATAAGCTCATATTACTTCCTTGATGGCTTGTAATATCGGCGCATTTCAATAATACTCTTTATGGTGTTTAATAATAACATTGGAAATCAAATCAAACCAAAACTTCACTAGAGTACCGCCATTTCACACACAACTTTTAATTTAATTAAATTAGCATTCATATTTTCATACATTAAACCCAAGTAAGAATTAAGTTTGATCAAAAAACTTTTTTTTTTTTTTTTTTTGCATGGTACCTCTGATCATAAACATTATATATTTAACAAATTTTTTAATGAATGTTATGGATGGATTTCTGGATTCTGGAAAAAAAATTGCATTTTATTATGATTTTAGCAAAGTTTTATGAGTTTTATTTATACTCTCTAAAGCATAATACTAAAATTATATAATAAAAATATATATATTATATAAAACTACAGAGAGAGAGATAGAGATAGATAGATAGATAGATAGATAGATAATAGCTGTATTTTATATATTTAATACAGTATATATAGCATGTAATGTTTTTTCAGTAATCCTATAGCATAGGTTATAATAACAAATCAATGAAAAGTATATTCACTGATTAATTATCTTACTTTTATTCATTTTTATTCTTTATAATTTTGTATAATCATGACGGAACGGCACTGAAAAGCTCCCGAAACGTGATCGCTAATTTACACTTTAGTTAAAGCGATATCAATCAACATGTTAAGATTGGAGGATAAAAAGAAGATAAAAATCAGTCACAGGTTAAATACTTATCTGGAGGAAATTCAGGTCTAAAACACACTTCATGTGTGTCAGCCATGTTGTTTTTGACTTTTGTCATGTTCCAGTATTTTCTGCAAATGTTAATATTATATATCCTTTTATTTATTTTATTTTTATTAAAATTTCAATTTCTTAAAACTTTTGGTATTCAAATGCATTTGAATATTACTTAGGTATAAAATTAGCATGACGTTCTTGTACCAACATTAAATAATCAAACATTCAGGGTTGAAATTTCAAGATCTATTACTGATCGCAGTTATAATCTCTCATAAAACCAAGGAGGTGAAAACTGGCCATCGGTGCTGCTCTGGGGGTCTTTTTTTTATTTGTGAAATGTTTGTGAAATGTGTTTCTATAAAGCTGTATGAGCCAATTAAAAATATATTCACTTTCAAATGAATAAATATCATGTAAATTCTGACAGTCTTAGGTTAGTGAAATTTATCTTGACAGCATTTACTGTCTGTGGAATTAACAGATTAAGAAAAAGTACTATGATGAGATCTAAATAAATACACTATGTTCAGACAGCTTGAAGCTTGTGTGCCAAAATGTCTGAAAAGTCTGAAAGTTTTCAAAGATTCTCAACTGAACCAAGTTTGAGTTTATAATCAAACCAAGTTTCTGAGTTTTTTAATCAAGCCAACTTTCTGATATTTTAAACCAAGTTTCTGAGTTTTTCAGTAGAACCATGTTTTTAGTTTTTCAATCAAATTAAGTTTCTGAGATTTTCAACAGAACTAACTGACTTTTCAGTGTTTTTAAATTGAACAAAGTTTTAATTTTTTTAATCAAGCAAAGTTTCTTAGTTTTTTCAATTAAAGTCCTGAGATTTTCAATCATATCACGTTTTCAAGGATTCTCAATGAAAAGTTTTTCAGACTTTTTCAGAAGAACCAAGTTTCAGAAATTTTCAACAGAACGAAGTTTCAGTTTTTCAAAAGAACCAAGTTTTAGAGTTTTTTTATTGAAAAGGTTTTTCAATTTAAAAGTTTTTCATTAGAACCAAGTTTAATTTTTTTTTTTCAAAAGAAGAGTTTTTTCAATCAAACTAAGTTCCAGTTTTTAAATCAAAAGGTTTTTCAATTTCAGAATATTTCAGACTATTTTAGAACCAAATTTCTGATTTTTGCAACAGAACCAAATCTGAGTTTTTCAATCGAATTACGTTTTTCAGTCAGTTTCTGAATTTTTCAGTCAAACCAAGTTGCAGAATTGTTTAGCAGCTCTAAGTTTCAGAGTTTGGAAACAGACTTCAATTATTTAACCAAATTTCGAACCGAGTTTCTGAGTTTCTTTCACAGAACAAGGTTCAAAGTTTTCTAATAGAAACAGTATGAATTTTTGAATTTTTGTGTGTTTGGACCCTCAATGTGACCAGTTAGAAAACAGACCATAATCAAATGAAAAGTTTTCTTGTCGTTTTTGCATTTTTTTTCGTATGTAGGTTGCTAATATTTCCTAAATAACTCTCATTCTTGTGTTTATGTGGGAATAATATCAGCAACCAGTCACCTTTAAGCGATCGAATGAGTTCACCAAACTTGTTTTTTTTTTTTTTTTTTGACTTTCTCTGCCTTTCTAACATTAAAACAGCTGAATACTCGTCTTCTGAACTACTGCAACCCATTGTCAGGAAATGATTATACATATACTGGTTTAAGTAATTGTTTGAGTATTGTAAATGTCAGTGTCTGAGGGTTAAATTGCCTCTGCGATCAAGTGTTAAATTGCTCGAGCAGTAAACCCAGCAGCACACTTTGTTTTTCTGTTTTTTTTTCTACACAGTGACTATGCTATTTCCAGGTCTTCCATCTGGTGGAACTTTAGGAACTTGCTAATGATTTACAGTTGCACTCTCCTGTTATGGAGCCTGTAAATTACTTGGATTATAGGGCTTTTTAATGTTTTCACACTGCTGCTTTGCATTAGCTAATCCTGTCGCATGCTGCCAAAAGTGATGACGCCTTAAAGTAGCAAAATAATTTAATCAGGGAACATGAGTGATGAATTTGCATTTAATATAGAATTACTTTCCTTCATGTCTTGGATTTGTAGAAATTGATTGTGTTCTCTTTTTAAAAGACTACAGACTTGTATGCAAATATATAATCCTTTTTTTTTTGATACTGTATAATCTCTATTAAGTATGTTCTTTATACGAGTCTTATACAGCAGCTCCATGTTTTCACTCGATGCGTTTGGGCTTGGACTGAAATGTGATTTTTAAAATGGGGAAAAAACATTTCTAATATGTGGCACAGTATGCTTTATTTCAGTCCTAATTACCCTGACAAGAAAATACCACAAATAAAGATTAGTAAAACTTTCTCAACTAGTTCTGCTTTGCTAGTTACCTAGCTTTCTGGTTTCTTGTAAAAATATTTAAACTATTCACTCTTCTTATTTTTTTTGTGCTTTACTTTTATTTTCCTCTAGTATCTTTTCTAGTTTCATCGTTTCAATAGAAAATTTTCTTTTGTTTTGATTTTATAGTTTTAGTTGCGTTGTTGTTCCTCTGTTTCTTTTGCTATTTTGGATATTACATTAAACCACTTTTGCATTCTTGATTCTGATTGGTTGGAAGGTGTTGATTTACATGAAATGTAGCTAGAAATGGATAAAAAGTATATAAATTGTAACCACTGGCAATTTGCTGTGGTATAAGAGGAATAGAACACTCAATGTTGTACTGTTATAGAAACATAACATTACAACATCGAGTTTATTTTTTGTGTTATTGATTAGTTTTCTATAACAGCACAACACCGAGTGTTTATTCCTTACTTATCTTCGTGCCTTTACAGTGCCTGGTTGTTGTACTAGTATGCGATTTTTCTGGCGTTCCTCCTTCCTGAAGAAGCTTTGAGACAATTTTATTTGTAAAAGGCGCCTCACAAATTAATTTGACTTGACAGCTTCACTTTAGACTTTTAGATTTAGACACATAAACAGATTAAACTGACAAATCTGTCTAAATTTGAGATGTTTTGTCTCGTCGTCTCTAAGAAGTTAAATGCCTTAAATGGCCATTTTGTTAAAGACTTGTAAAAACCTAAAATGGGTTAAAACATCAAATGTCAGCGTTTATTTAGACGCTTGCACTTGGAAAGTTGAGAAAGTTACACGCTTTATAAAATATGATGGATTTAATCTCATATTTGTTACATCTTTGTGTTTTAACTTTTTCATAGAAATAAGAAATACGATGCATGATTATAGATTTACAAAGGCCATTTTTGATATAATATTTTTTTTTTTTTTGTAAATAATCCTACTTTGGTATTAAAGGTGAAAATAATTCCTAGTTTCTGCTTGTCTAGTTGTAAGATTGTGCTTTTTTTTTTTTTTTTAATACATTTCCCTACTTCCTGGTCTTCCACACGGTCACTCCTCTGCACAGAAACGTTTTTAATTCTGAACAGCGAGCTAAAATCTCAGACCTCGGGAAAGTAAACTGATTAGCATGCCTGAATGGGTGATAAATATTTTGACTCCTCTTGCAGCCAAAATGTCACCTAATGTGCCAAATGTTTGAGGTAAACAAGGACCGCTATTTCCGCTCTCCAGTGAAGGGTGACTTTCAGAAAGTGGAGCTCTACAGGCTACGTTCAGTCCACTCACTTTCCCGTAATCACAAGAGTGAGCAATACTTTGTAAAGAATTTAGGTCACTGGTTAATTCATTACAGGAATGAACACAGGGCCTCCTGCGCTACATGCCACTTTGACTCAATAGGTATTTTTCTCACTTCTTTCTGGAAATGGCCAGCAGTAGTGACACTTTGGATGCATGTAACTGAATTTATTCCTGAACTCTGAGGTTAAGGTTATTAATGTGTCCAGCTCTGCTGTTGTTAGGTCATAACTCAGCTAATCAGCTTAATCTAAGGAGGGAAACGAATTCTAAAGATCGCTTTAACTATAAAATTTATATTCTAAAATTAAAATGAAACAAGGCAGTTATTTCGGATTTAAGAAAACGTGTTTACAATCCGTTTTAGAAATTCTCATCTTACTGTATAAAACACTCATTTTGTCCTGTTATAGAAAAATAATCAACCATCATGTGATGTGATGAAGGCGGAGTTACTGTTACCACCCTGAAGTTGATTATTTTCCTATAACTGCACGTTCCGAAGTGTTTTATTCCTCTTATTACAACCGCAATTTTCCAACAATTATAAATTTCTATGTATTAAAGAATGAGACTTTTTATCTGTTTATACTAACATTTAATGTTGTGGAACTTCTACAAAACAAGTTCGTTTCTGGCTGTTTTAATAGCTGTAAACAGTCGTTCTCTCACCAGCCTCTCTTTCTTTCTCTCTCTTAAAGTTAATAAGACAAAAAAAAAAAACACCCTGCAGCTTGTCATGTTCCCGAGAAACCATAAAGTGTAAACTTTTCTGTCCTGAGGATGTCGGAAAATGTAATGTTTTCTCTCTCAGCTTTACTTCTGACTGTTGTAGACCAGACCGGTTCTGTGACCAATCAGTGATTTGCACTATTTCTAGCTCCGCCCACACGTTTCTGTTCTATATCTAGGAATTATATTTAGTGATTTTTTTTTTCCAAATAGGAGTAACCTAGTTAGCATTAATCAATCTTGTTAATTGATCATGTTAATTAGCTCTATTTATGTTGGCTGCTGCTAGCAATGAACTCCTCGTGCTGAGTTTTCTGTTTAAGATGTTGTGGCATTTAAACAATATATTTAATAGAGACGGCCAAGCTGACTGCACAGAGCAGTATCAGGGAGTGTGATCGTTAAAAAATGAGCATAACGTGCCATGAATTGCACCTTGATTCACACGCAAAGTGTAAACCCTGGTGAAAGAAAAGGAAGCGTGCACGTGTCTCGGTGCTCAGTGCTCGCAGAAGTGAACTGCTCTCATGTGCAACAGTGTCTCTGCGAATACTTTGGTATACCTCGCGAATACTTTAGCGTGTGCACAATTCGCAGCACCTTGCGCTCTTTTTTAACGACCTCACTCGCCGATATTGCTCTGAGCGCTCAGGTTAGCCGTCCTTGCTCTCACTATTAATGATATAGTGTTTAAACGCAGTAAAGTTGTTTTTATCAGGTTACTTGTGTTGTAGTGTAGAATGTGGCTGTAGTTCCTCTTCTTCACACTTTGCAGTCTGTTTTGCTTTCATCATTAATTGTATATATATAAAAAAAAAAATGTCCAGATTGCTGGCATTTCATGTCGTCTGTTTATTAGAGCGACAACCTACGCTAGACTTAAATCTCATAATATCATGTCGTATCGGATGTTGCTATCGAAGCAGGTTTTATGACTACACGCAAAATGACAGATACCCAATACCGGGATCAGCATCAGTGCATCCCTTGTGGATGTTAATATTATTGTGCAAATTGCTTGATGCATTCTTTAGATTCTCATACTACTATAGTTTCATACCATAATGCAATTTTGCTTGCATTCTGCCCTGTTTCAAATTATTAAAAAAAAAAATGCTCAAAGGACTTCTTAAACCGGCTTGCGCTAGTACCAGGCGTCACTTGTCACAAATTAAAAAGAGCACAAACTTCTAATACATATGGCGAAACTTCATCCACGCTGCGTTCGTCTTCCGTCCAGCAATTTTCAAGCTGTCCCCAAAGAGCGTGCAGAGAAGAAATAATGAAAATAATCTGTTTAAAAACCAGGCTTTGAGGCACAGATGGAGGCTTGAGAGGAGCCAGGGAAACATCGAGACACTTCTAATGTGAAATAAGACGGCTCTCCAAGTGGTGAAAAGAGAGTACCAGAGCCGTATAGTATAGTGGAGTGATGTTCGTTTTTAAAATAACACTTTAGATTTCTCCGCATTGCATCGTTATTGCGTCGTGTTGCATTACCCACCTTATTTTACACACCTTCATATTATTGTGCAAAGCTGCACCATCTGTAACGGACCTGACACCAGAAATGCTCCAAATTGCATGTTATGGACTTCACTTTAAATTTTTAATCTCTGCATTGTGAGTACTAAAAGTCTATTTACTCTCAGTGCTGTTTAGCAGTGATGAAATTGGTGCCTGTATAATGCCGGCTGCTTAAATCTCTCCGTGTTTAGAGCGGATAACTGCGGAACGTCACTTTAAAAAGATGTGTTTGTTCAGCATCACAACCCCTGAACAGGAGAACAGCAGATCTTTTAAAGAATCGGATGGTAAACAGACACACTGTTGTGTAACACAAAACCTGAGGCCAGCGTTCATAGGGCTACATGACCTCTACATAAGCCCTTTATGACATCTGATATACAATATCTCTGCATAGACATTTATAAAGGCTTTCAACTGTCATAAATACTGGTTTAAGATGACATAAGCTGACATAAGATTTGGTTATAACACTTTCCTGTCTCACCTACATTCAAATGTCATGACAAGTGTAGCTCAGTGTAGCTCAGTGTACCTCTGGTATATCTTGGCATATTCATGCTCATAAGATTTTAATGAACATTTATACATAATGCAGCTTTCATAAATATTGCTTTAAGTTGACATTAAGCTGTTATAACAATTTACAGGCTGAACATGGTTCAGGTGTTATGACATCTGATTTTGTAGCTGTGTGTACTTCTGGTATATCCTGTCATAGTCATGGTTGTATGATTTCTATGAATACTTACACATAATATAGCTGTCATAAATACTGCATTAGGTTGACATTAGGTTGTTATAACACTTTCCAGGCTGATCTTGTTTCAAATGTCATGACAACTGACAATGTAACTTGGTGTACTTTTGGTATATCTTGGCATATTCATGCTTATAAGACTTTTGTGAATACTTATAGATAATACAGCTGACATAAATACTGCTTTAGGGTGACACAAGGTTGTGTTATAACACCTTCCTGGCTCATCTAAGTTCATATGTCATGACAACTGAATTTGTAGCCCAGTGTACTTCTGGTATATCCTATATTCATGTTTATAAGATTTCTATGAATACTTTCTATGAATACATAACATAGCTGTCATAAATACTGCTTTAGGGTGACATAAGATTGTGTTATAACATTTTCCAGGCAAATCTAGGTTTAAATGTCAATGACAGCTGATTTTGTAGCTCAGTGAACATATGGTATATCCTGCTCTATTCATGCTTATAAGATTTTTATGAATAGGTATGGCAAGACAGGCATCTACATAAGCCCTTCATGAGTTTTAACATACTTACATAAACATTTGTAAATAAATACATAAGCCCTTCATGCCATCTGGAATATATCTGTATAAAACAGTTTATAATAGGGCTCATTGCAGCAGATGTCACTTGTCATAAGCATTGCTTTAAGTTGACATAGGTTGATTTAAGGTTGTTATAGCATTGACTGTAGTTGACATAACGTTGTTATAACACTTTCCAGCCTGATCTAGGTTCATACATCATGACAGCTGATTTTGTAGCTCAGTGTGTGTCCGTTATATGATGGGATTCATGCTTACAGGAGTTTTATGAATACTTATAACAATACAGTAGTCTACATAAGCTCTTCATGCCGCCTGACATATACAGACATAAACATTTATAAATTCTTACTGAAACATACATCAACTGCAATAAATACTGTTTTAGGTTGAAATAAGGTTGTTAAATAACACTTTCCAGGCTGACCTAGGTTCATATGTCATGTCTAATGATTTTGTATCTCAGTGTGTGTATGGTACAATTTTTGACATAAGGTTGTTATAACACTTATTCTATTAGAAATAATGTTGTTATAGCACTTTCCAGGTTGTTCTAGGTAAATGAATGATAGTGTTCATGATACTGGTACTCCTGATTTATTCCTGCTTATAAGATTTGTATGCATACTCATAGCAATGCCATGGCATTGTAATCAGTTCTGTATATTTTATTACTGCACTTGAGTAAAGTACCTCCCATTTTCCTGTTTATAAGATTGTCATGAAGATCTATGACACTGTAATAAAGGTGTTATGTATACTTATTTTGGCCCTGGTTTTACCAGGTTCATTGTCAGCTGTTATAACACAGATCAGTCTGGAAAATGTCATAGCGTAACCTTATGTCATATGACCTGTTGGAATAATCCTTTATAAACATCTATGTAGGTTTGTGTCAGTTGTTAGCAGGAGCGGGTTTCATGAGGCCCTCTTCAACCTGCACTTAGAGAAAGCTATGTAGAGAGAGTTCAGAAATAAATAGTCTGAACACAGCCTTCCACCTCCATGACTCGCAGGTGATTTTCAAACGCTCGGTCGTCTGGAATATAAATGCACCTGACTGAAATTCAGACATTGCAAGCAATTTAACGCTAGCCAGTAAGACATAACGTGAATCTCTCCCTCTCTCTCTCTCTCTCTCTCTCTCTCTCTCTCTCTCTCTCTCTGCTGAAGAAAGTAGAATCACACCGGTTATTTTCTGTTCTCCTATTTTTGTTATTCATCTCTTCGAGTCTGTTAAAGATTTGTCAGCTTCAGTGTTTGTGTGATCCGAATGTGATTCTTGAATTATTTTTCTCTCTGAGCACCAAAGTGACTGAAAAGTGGCATCTGAGGATGCAAAACTGATAATGTAGCTCAATGTACTTCTGCCATATTGTGCTTATTGCTGTCATAAGTAATATATTAAGTTGACATAAGGTTGTTATAGCACTTTCCTGGCTGATTTTGGTTCAAACGCCATGGCAACTGATTTTGTAGCTCGGTGTATTTCTGATGTTTATTTATTTTTTTGAATATTTCTGATTCCTGTTATATTCATGCTTATAAGATTTTTATGAATACTTATGGCAATACAGACATCTACATAAGCTCTAATGCCATTTACGTTATATCTACATAAACATTTATCAATTATGAATGCTGCTTTAATCGAGCATAGCCTGACATAAGGTTGTTATAGCACTTTTTATAGTTGACATAAGGTTGTTATAGCACTTTCCAGGCTAATTTTGGTTCAAAAACCATGATTCCAAGTGATTCTGCAGCTCAGTGTTTCTGATATGTCCTAGGTATATTCATGCTTATAAGAGTTTTATGAACTCTGTACTTATAGCAATACAGACACCTACATAAGCTCTCATGCCATCTGGGTTATACCTACATAAACATTTATCGAGGCTTATTGCAGCAGTCATTGGCTGTCATCAGTGCTGCTTTAATTTGACATAGCTTTGCATAAAGTTGATATAGCACTTGTTATAGTTGACATAAGGTTGTTATAGCACTTTCAAGGCTGATCTAGGTTCATACATCATAACAGCTGATTTTGTAGCTCAGTGTACTTCTGGTACAGTATATCCTGGTATATTCATGCTTATAAGAGTTTTATGAATACTTATAGCAGTACAGACATTTACATAAGCCTTTCATGAGTTTTAACATACTTACTAAACATTTATATATCTTTATTCCAACCGATATCAGCTGTCATGCATACTGCTTTGACGTAAGAGGTTGTTGTTGTTGTTGTTGTTGTTGACATAAGGTTGTTATAGCACTTTTCAGGCTGATCTAGGTTAAAACATCATACAGGCATCTACATTATCTCTTCATGACTTCTAACATACCTACATTAGCATATATTATAGCTTATTGGAGCAGACATTTGCAGTCATAAATATTTTAGGTTATACATAATGCTTTAGGTTGACGTAAGACTGTTATAACACTTGCATTCTTTCTATCTCTGAGCACCAGCGTGACTGAAACGTGCCATCTGAGGACGTAACGTTTTAAAATCTGTTCATCCTATTCATCTGTTTATTTATATCCAACGCCAAAAAAACACGTTTGTAATGAATGCATTAAAAGGTGTCATTTGCTCCTGTTGATTGAACACAGAGGAATGATTTCATGTCTGCTCGTGACCCTGATATTACATCTCTCTCTCTCTCTCTCTCTCTTTCTCTTTTTTTTTTTTTCCCTCTCAGGCAGATTGGAATAAATAAAATGGCCAGTACTTACAGACGGGTCTCTCACTCCAGCACAGTCATTTGCACAGTGTTTGAGAATATGAAACAACCTTCATTTCATTTCATTCTCCCACAGCCTGCTCGTGCTTTTCAGCCTATACACGTCCGTTAAGCAATTTATCAGCACGCAACTCGTTTTCCTTTCTCCAGCCCGGGAGAGAACTGGTCTTTCCCAGCACCGTGCTCATAACATTTCCTT